>NC_068438.1:29344491-29594491 GCF_023373465.1 Oncorhynchus keta
CTCTCTCTCTCTCTCTCTCTCTCTCTCTCTCTCTCTCTCTCTCTCTCTCTCTCTCTCTCTCTCTCCTCTCTCTCTCTCTCTCTCTCTCTCTCCTCTCTCTCTCTCTCTCTCTCTCTCTCTCTCTCTCTCTCTCTCTCTCTCTCTCTCTCTCTCTCTCTCTCTCTCTCTCTCTCTCTCTCTCTCTCTCTCTCTCTCTCTCTCTCTCTCTCTCTCTCTCTCCCTCTCTCTCTCTCTCTCTCTCTCTCTCCCTCTCTCTCTCTCTCTCTCCCCTCTCTCTCTCTCTCTCTCTCTCTCCTCTCTCTCTCTCTCTCTCTCCCTCTCTCTCTCTCTCTCTCCCTCTCTCTCTCTCTCTCTCTCTCTCTCTCTCTCTCTCTCTCTCTCTCTCTCTCTCTCTCTCTCTCACACAAACATATACAAATGCACAAACTGTGGAAGTAAACTGTTGTTGTTTGTGAGCAGTGATAGGGCTCTGTAGCAGGATCTAAACAACAGCTTCAAGTGTCTAATGAGACCCAGTTGGACTGTGACAGCTCCTGTCTCCAATCTGGCAACCGTACAAGAGCAGCATGTGTTGAGTCCCATCCCACTTTATTTCCCTCTTATCTTGCATCGTGACCAGGATGTGCTCCAACGGATCCAGCATGGCGAACACTGCCCATGTGTTTTTACCCCTTTTTCTCCACAATTTCCTGGTAGTTACAGTCTTGTCCCATCGCTGCAACTCCCGTGTGAAGGTCGAGAGCCGTGCGTCCTCCGAAACACAACCCAGCTAAGTCGCACTGCTTCTTGACACAAAGCCTGCTTAACCTGGAAGACAGCCACGACAATGTGTCGGATGAAACACCGTACAGCTGGCGTGCATTGAGCCCGGCCCTCCACAGGAGTCACTTGTGCACGATGGGACAGGAACTTCCCTGCTGGCCAAGTCCTCCCCTAACCCGGCCGACACTGGGCCAATTGTATGCCGCCCGATAGATCTCCTGGTCGTGGCCGGCTTCGACAGAGCCTGAACTCGAACCAGGATCTCTAGTAGCACAGCTAGCACTGCGAAGTAGTGCCTTAGACCACTTTGCCACTTTGCCACACACACACACACACACACACACACACACACACACACACACACACACACACACACACACACACACACACACACACACACACACACACACACACACACACACACACACACACACACACACACACACACACACATACCCTTGAAACAGTTACGGCCCTATCGGAAGCTATGAAATAAGAGACTGGGGGAGCTTATGGAGCACTTGTGCCTCAGCGAGGATGGCACAATTTAACAGATTGCAAGTATATTCCCAAATAGCAGACTCAGTTTCTTTTTTGCCACTTTTGGAGTGACTTTTTACAATCTCTCAATCATATTTCCCCTCGCCTGTTCCGTCTGTGGTATCTCTGCGGGTATTACCGCCCGCCGCGCACCGCGGTAGCCTCACACCTCAGAAAGACCCCGCGTCTCTCTAATCCATAATGTCCTTGCACAAATCTCATCCACTCATTGTCTTGCAGCACCGTGTCGTTCATGATCGATTAGCCGGGGCTCTAAAAGAAAGGTTATCCATCAATAACAGTGTAGAGGGGACAAAAAACCTGGACAGATCCAGACACCCTGTTGCCATATAACCCTGGGAGCCTGCGGGGGGACGAGGGGACATCTGGGAGGAGGAGGCTGGAGAGCATGACAGGCTGAGACTGGGACACTTCTGATGCTCATCAGCTAAAACGGAGCCTCATGACTCACATGCTATCTAGTGTCAGCAGCAGGGTTGTGTGTGTGTGTGTGTGGTGTGTGTGTGTCTAAAGTGATGGGAGGCCAAGATGGTTTAACACAACTCCTGATTGTCCTCTCTCTCGCCCCCCTAGGTTACCCAAACATTGTAGCAACGTATGGCCGTGGATACACTGGTTTTGCCCCGAGCTACAGCTACCAATTCCCTGGTAAGTTCCATCTTGTTAGTCACTGTGTGCTTCTCTGCCTGCCTACTGGGGTGGGGTAATGGCTCACACACAGACCCCACTCCCTGCCTCCCTCCTCACACACACACACACACACACACACACACACACACACACACACACACACACACACACACACACACACACACACACACACACACACACACACACACACACACACACACACACACACACACACACACACACACACACACACACACACACACACACACACACACACACACACACACACACACACACACAGAGTTTGGCGCACAAACAAAAAAATCAAATCTCACACACACGCAGTGTTCTCTGTCTGATCTCAGCTGTGTTCCTGAGGATGATTATGTGATGTTGTAATGCCATGTCACTCTCTGTAACCCAATGGCATCAGTAAGGGATGAATTCCTTCCTGGCACCCACTCACCGCATCATCACTCTGCCAGCTATTATAAAGTGGAAAAATCCAATCCGCCAAATGTGATTAGATAAGGTAACATTATGTAGTTATTCCACAATTCACTTCCCTCTAAAGGTCTCTACAATGGGAAATGTCAGGGTTGAGCCTAAAATGTGCCAACAGCACTTGACGGTGATCCACTGTTCAGGCTTGATTTCATGCCTTATTTCAACATGTTATGAGTGGCCTGTGTCCTCTCTGCCGCTTGGTATCACTATACCCAGATTGGCATGGGAGAGAGTGACTGTCACCATGTTAGGGACTGCCATGGCGAGATGGTCCACCATTATCCAGCATGCAGAGAATTTATATACACATATACAGGAGGGGAACAAGCGGTGTTTCAATATGGGGAGTTGTTTTTCTTGTGGATGGTCAATTTAATAGTTGAAACCTATCTTTCTAATAGGAGTCAGGTAATGTTTGTTTAGATACAGTATGATACACCAGTGTACTCTACTAATGATGACGTGGGATCTTTGGCGATTTAACTTCAATTGTCTGAAATGTTACATTTTGATTGTGGTCTGTAACTGATGATCTTGTGGTCTTAGCCCCATGCTCATACGAAGATGCAAGAACCCACTGCATCTGTGAGCAATGTCAATCGTCTGTGGAGTATGGAGTGGAGAACATCAGTACAGTATTGCAGCAGGTTGTTGTCTCTATAATCACAACATCTCAGTGTACTCTTCAGCGGCAGTGTGAATGCGTGTCAAACGGAGTCGCAAACACCCGAGTTCAGACGGAATATTACCGAAACAGATGAATAAATTAATGGAGGGAATTAATAATGAATGGGTGTAAATTGGCGAGGTGCTGGTGAAATCATCCAGCACTGTGACTATACCAGGGGAAAGGGAATAAAACAGGGGTGTCAAACTCATTTTCCCCCATGGTCTGTATTTGGTCTTCAACAAGGTCTGGAGGGCCGCACTGAAAATTGGTTATATTTACGCTGCGTAAAATTTGAAACAAAATCCTATCTTTTGGGGAATTTTCAATGCTTTTTGACTGTCTAGCTGTCTAGCCCTACCTGCCCTCCTCCTTCCCTCTCTCCTCCCTCTCCTTCCTCCTTCTCTCCTCTCTCCTCCCCCTCCCTCCTCCTACTCACACAGATTAAAAATAAAATGAAAAGACAAAAAAGCAAGAACAAACCCTCTAGCTGGAGGGACCCCAGCAGATCTAGTGCTGTCTGTCATCAGTCCAGGCCTTGGTTTGGCTAGTACACAGGCACTGTGTTACATTGCTAAAAGGGCTGATTGCTCTGAGGTTAACTTTGCTGCCTTCCTTTAATCTGCTGGCTCTGTCTGTAAAATGATCTTGCCTCAGCACCAGGAACAATGTGGTCCCTTTTTGTCCCTGTGATTGTCAGATACTGTAGTGCCAAACAACCTTGGTGTTGGACATGTAAGGTGAAAAGCCTTTTTTCCCTCCTTGTAGCGTCGGGGGATTTAGCATAAAGCTCACTCTGCTTGGGAGGTTAAAAATGGACTGTTGAAAATGAGAGGAGATGCACTGCCCGCAATCCACACAGGAGACAGCTTCAGAGGAGGTCAAATGGAGGTGTGTGTGTGTGTGTGTGTGTGTGTGTGTGTGTGTGTGTGTGTGTGTGTGTGTGTGTGTGTGTGTGTGTGTGTGTGTGTGTGTGTGTGTGTGTGTGTGTGTGTGTGTGTGTGTGTGTGTGTGTGTGCGCGCGTGTGCGTGCGTGCGAGGTCATTTTACCATGGCCTATTTCTCATCTCCCACGTCTCCTGATTCAAAAATTATTTGAATGAATGTTTCCTGTGCTATGGCTATTGTAAAGTGTGCGTGCACAATGCTAAAGCAACAATAAGGATGATGAGACAACAGTGTTTACAATTCGTGCTGCTTGCCTTTTTGTATTTTCTTTATTTTTTCCCGCTACATTCCCCTTTTGACTGTCACAGCCAGTTCTAAGAAACAGACATTTTAGAGCAATTGGATGATGTGGCAATAACATTTCTATTTCACTTCTTTACTGGTTCAAATGGACCTGGTGTAAAACTGTTACCAAAACAAGAAACACTTGAAGTGAATATCTCTGTCTGTAGACTCTCTCTTTCCTCTCACCTTCACAGCAGCCAATTGTCTCGTTGTCTTTGTCACACCCCATTTCTGGCATCTGACGGGCCTGCCGCTGATGAGAGCTGAAGGATGTGGTGGCGGTGAATGCCAAGGTCACAGCCTCTTAGAGCACTTCCTGTGCCATGGCTGTGTAATAAAGCCACCTCATCCCTCGCTCCTCTCCTCCATTTACCTGGCTCTCCTTTAAGGGGGAAGGGAATTGAAGCTTCACTTTTGATTAGAGCCTAATCAGTTATGCAAATAGGAGGGGGACCATCAAGAGGTTTGCCCCCATCAACCTCAAACACACACACATGCAACGCCCACACACACACCCGGGGCCCCACAGCCTGAACTCAGACAGCTACACACTGCGGCTAAGGGAGATAGAAACCAAACAAACAACAAATAAAACACCTTTGGTGCCCCTCTGTTTCTCTGTGCTTTCTGGCCTGGCCATCAAGAGAGTGAAATACCTGCTGTGCTCTGTTTAATAACTACCTGAACCATGCTGGGCTCGCAGGTCGGTCTGGCTCTGTTTAATAACTACCTGAACCATGCTGGGCTCGCAGGTCGATCTGGCTCTGTTTAATAACTACCTGAACCATGCTGGGCTCGCAGGTCGGTCTGGCTCTGTTTAATAACTACCTGAACCATGCTGGGCTCGCAGGTCGGTCTGGCTCTGTTTAATAACTACCTGAACCATGCTGGGCTCGCAGGTCGGTCTGGCTCTGTTTAATAACTACCTGAACCATGCTGGGCTCGCAGGTCGGTCTGGCTCTGTTTAATAACTACCTGAACCATGCTGGGCTCGCAGGTCGGTCTGGCTCTGTTTAATAACTACCTGAAACATGCTGGGCTCGCAGGTCGGTCTGGCTCTGTTTAATAACTACCTGAACCATGCTGGGCTCGCAGGTCGGTCTGGCTCTGTTTAATAACTACCTGAACCATGCTGGGCTCGCAGGTCGGTCTGGCTCTGTTTAATAACTACCTGAACCATGCTGGGCTCGCAGGTCGGTCTGTCTCTGTTTAATAACTACCTGAACCATGCTGGGCTCGCAGGTCGGTCTGGCTCTGTTTAATAACTACCTGAACCATGCTGGGCTCGCAGGTCGGTCTGGCTCTGTTTAATAACTACCTGAACCATGCTGGGCTCGCAGGTCGGTCTGGCTCTGTTTAATAACTACCTGAACCATGCTGGGCTCGCAGGCTGGGCTCGCAGGTCTGGCTCTGTTTAATAACTACCTGAACCATGCTGGGCTCGCAGGTCGGTCTGGCTCTGTTTAATAACTACCTGAACCATGCTGGGCTCGCAGGTCGGTCTGGCTCTGTTTAATAACTACCTGAACCATGCTGGGCTCGCAGGTCGGTCTGGCTCTGTTTAATAACTACCTGAACCATGCTGGGCTCGCAGGTCGGTCTGGCTCTGTTTAATAACTACCTGAACCATGCTGGGCTCGCAGGTCGGTCTGGCTCTGTTTAATAACTACCTGAACCATGCTGGGCTCGCAGGTCGGTCTGGCTCTGTTTAATAACTACCTGAACCATGCTGGGCTCTGTTTAAGGAACCATGCTGGGCTCGCATCTGGCTCTGTTTAATAACTACCTGAACCATGCTGGGCTCGCAGGTCGGTCTGGCTCTGTTTAATAACTACCTGAACCATGCTGGGCTCGCAGGTCGGTCTGGCTCTGTTTAATAACTACCTGAACCATGCTGGGCTCGCAGGTCGGTCTGGCTCTGTTTAATAACTACCTGAACCATGCTGGGCTCGCAGGTCGGTCTGGCTCTGTTTAATAACTACCTGAACCATGCTGGGCTCGCAGGTCGGTCTGGCTCTGTTTAATAACTACCTGAACCATGCTGGGCTCGCGGGTCGGTCTAGCTCTGTTTAATAACTACCAGGACCAGCACACACCTCTCACAGCATGAAACTACCCTTAACTACCAGGACCAGCACACACCTCTCACAGCATGAAACTACCCTTAACTACCAGGACCAGCACACACCTCTCACAGCATGAAACTACCCTTAACTACCAGGACCAGTACACACCTCTCACAGCATGAAACTACCCTTAACTACCAGGACCAGTACACACCTCTCACAGCATGAAACTACCCTTAACTACCAGGACCAGCACACACCTCTCACAGCATGAAACTACCCTTAACTACCAGGACCAGCACACACCTCTCACAGCATGAAACTACCCTTAACTACCAGGACCAGTACACACCTCTCACAGCATGAAACTACCCTTAACTACCAGGACCAGCACACACCTCTCACAGCATGAAACTACCCTTAACTACCAGGACCAGCACACACCTCTCACAGCATGAAACTACCCTTAACTACCAGGACCAGCACACACCTCTCACAGCATGAAACTACCAGGACCAGTACACACCTCTCACAGCATGAAACGACCAGGACCAGCACACACCTCTCACAGCATGAAACTACCCGTAACTACCAGGACCAGCACACACCTCTCACAGCAAGAAACTACCCTCAACTAGCAGGACCAGCACACACCTCTCACAGCATGAAACTACCCTTAACTACCAGGACCAGTACACACCTCTCACAGCATGAAACTACCCTTAACTACCAGGACCAGCACACACCTCTCACAGCATGAAACTACCCTTAACTACCAGGACCAGTACACACCTCTCACAGCATGAAACTACCCTTAACTACCAGGACCAGTACACACCTCTCACAGCATGAAACTACCCTTAACTACCAGGACCAGCACACACCTCTCACAGCATGAAACTACCCTTAACTACCAGGACCAGTACACACCTCTCACAGCATGAAACTACCCTTAACTACCAGGACCAGTACACACCTCTCACAGCATGAAACTACCCTTAACTACCAGGACCAGCACACACCTCTCACAGCATGAAACTACCCTCAACTACCAGGACCAGCACACACCTCTCACAGCATGAAACTACCCTTAACTACCAGGACCAGCACACACCTCTCACAGCATGAAACCACCCTCAACTACCAGGACCAGTACACACCTCTCACATCATGAAACTACCCTTAACTACCAGGACCAGTACACACCTCTCACAGCATGAAACTACCCTTAACTACCAGGACCAGTACACACCTCTCACAGCATGAAACTACCCTTAACTACCAGGACCAGCACACACCTCTCACAGCATGAAACTACCCTTAACTACCAGGACCAGCACACACCTCTCACAGCATGAAACTACCCTTAACTACCAGGACCAGCACACACCTCTCACAGCATGAAACTACCCTTAACTACCAGGACCAGCACACACCTCTCACAGCATGAAACTACCCTTAACTACCAGGACCAGTACACACCTCTCACAGCATGAAACTACCCTTAACTACCAGGACCAGCACACACCTCTCACAGCATGAAACTACCCTTAACTACCAGGACCAGCACACACCTCTCACAGCATGAAACTACCCTTAACTACCAGGACCAGTACACACCTCTCACAGCATGAAACTACCCTTAACTACCAGGACCAGCACACACCTCTCACAGCATGAAGCTACCCTTAACTACCAGGACCAGCACACACCTCTCACAGCATGAAACTACCCTTAACTACCAGGACCAGTACACACCTCTCACAGCATGAAACTACCCTTAACTACCAGGACCAGCACACACCTCTCACAGCATGAAACTACCCTTAACTACCAGGACCAGCACACACCTCTCACAGCATGAAACTACCCTTAACTACCAGGACCAGTACACACCTCTCACAGCATGAAACTACCCTTAACTACCAGGACCAGCACACACCTCTCACAGCATGAAGCTACCCTTACCAACCTGGAATTAAAATTAAAATAGATTTTTGGGGGATCTGTATTATTTGATTTACACAACATGCCTACCACTTTCAAGATGCAAAATATGTTTTATTGTGAAACAAACAAGAAATAAGACAAAAGAAAATGAAAACTTGAGTGTGCATAACTATTCACCCCCCCAAAGTCAGCACTTTGTAGAGCCACCTTTTGCAGCAATTACAGCTGCAAGTCTCTTGGGGTATGTCTCTATAAGCTAGCCACTGGGATTTTTTCCCATTTTCAAGGCAAAACTTCTCCAGCTCCTTCAGGTAGGATGGGTTCCGCTGTTGTACAGCTATCTTTAAGTCATACCACAGATTCTCAATTGGATTGAAGCCTGGGCTTTGACTAGGCCATTCCAAGACATTTAAATGTTTCCTCTTACACCACTCAAGTGTTGCTTTAGCAGTATGCTTAGGTCATTGTTCAGCAAGAAGAAGACTGAAACAGGTTTCCCTCAAGAATTTCCCAGTATTTAGTGCCATCCATCATTCCTTCAATTCTGACCAGTTTCCCAGTCCCTGCCAATGAAAAACATCCCCACAGCATGATGCTGCTACCACCATGCCTCACTGTGGGGATGGTGTTCTCGGGGTCATGGGAGGTGTTGGGTCTGTGCCAGACATAGCTTATTCCTTGATGCCCAAAAAGCAACATTTTAGTCTCATCTGACCAGAGTACCCCTTCATCCATATGTTTGGGGAGTCTCCCACATGCCTTTTGGCGAACACCAAATGTGTTTGCTTCTTTTTTTCCTTTAAGAAATGTTTCTTTTCTGGCCACTCTTCCTTAAAGCCCAGCTCTGTGGAGTGTACGGCTTAAAGTGGTCCTGTGGATAGATACTCCAATCTCCGCTGTGGAGCTTTGCAGCTCCTTCAGGGTTATCTTTGGTCTCTTTGTTGCCTCTCTGATTAATGCCCTCCATGCTTGATCCGTGAGTTTTGGTGGGTGGCCCTCTCTTGGCAGGTTTGTTGTGTTGTCATATTCTTTCCATTAAAAAAAAAAACAGATTTAATGGTGCTCCGTGGGATGTTCAAGGTTTTTATAACTCAACCCTGATCTGTATTTCTCCACAACTTTGTCCCTGACCTGTTTGGAGAGCTCATCGGTCTTCATGGTGCCTCCTGCTAGGTGGTTCCCCTTGCTTAGTGATGTTTCAGAATGGGGCCTTTCAGAACTTTGTAATCTGAATATTTTCCTTGGTGCCCTGACTTCCTAGTTAATTACAGTTACATGATTAATCAGTTTGATCGCGTAATACTAATTACAGAGAATCTTTGATAAAAACGAAGTCTTCAATTTAATGATAGTAAAGACACGACAAACTGGTTACCAACGTAATTAGTGAAAATAAGTATTTTGTCAGACCCATGGTATACAGTCTGATATACCACAAGCTGTGAGCCAATCAGCATTCAGGGCTCGAACCACAAAGTTTATAATTTGCAATATAGCCTAAGTCTTTAGCTTGGCTTTTATAATGTATAAGGGATGGGGGGAGTTGTCTGCTTGCCCGGTGATGTGGGCAGGTGAAGATAAAATGCAGTGGCAGAATTCTTGTACCAGTCCATCACTGAGGGAGAGAGAAAGGGAGACAGAAGAGGGCAGAGAGAGAAGGACAGAAAAGGAGGAAGTGAGGGGGTCAGTAAGGGAAGGGAGAGAGAAAAGGGTGAAGAGGAAGAAAGATAAAGAGAGAGGGGGGGACAGAGAGAGAGAGAGAGAGAGGGGGGACAGAGAGAGAGAGGGGGACAGAGAGAGAGAGAGAGGGACAGAGACAGAGAGGGGGAGAGAGAGAGAGAGAGAGAGGGGAGAGAGAGAGAGGGGGACAGAGAGGGAGAGAGAGAGAGGGACAGAGAGAGAGGGGGCAGGACAGAGAGAGAGAGAGAGGGGGACAGAGAGAGAGAGAGGGGGACAGAGAGAGAGAGAGAGGGGGACAGAGAGAGAGAGAGAGAGAGGGACAGAGAGAGAGCGAGAGCGAGAGAGGAGGACAGAGAGAGAGAGAGAGAGGGGGACAGAGAGAGAGAGAGAGAGGGGGACACAGAGAGAGAGAGAGAGAGGGGGACAGAGAGAGAGAGAGAGGGGGACAGAGCGAGAGAGAGAGAGGGGGACAGAGCGAGAGAGAGGGGGACAGAGCGAGAGAGAGGGGGACAGAGAGAGAGAGAGAGAGAGAGAGAGAGAGAGAGAGAGAGAGAGATGGACAGAGAGCGTGTCAGTGAGAGAAGCAGGCACCCAGGCATCTGGGCCACCACATCCAGCAGCTCCTCAGAGAAAATCACCTCTAATTGAAAAGCATGCTTAATAACCCAGTGGGTGTGGAGAGTCAAATGCCTTCAACATGTCAGAGGCTGGGAACAGAGGACCGCTGCACTTTGGCTCTGATGCACCACACACACACTTACGCAAATATGTATACACACACACACTGATGATGATGTGTGTTTATTGTGTGGGCTGTGGAGCCCCAGCCCAGGTCACAGCAGGAGTCGCATTGTACAGGTTAATGCTGCTGTCAAATCATGTTGGCTGTCAATGTACAGTACCAGTCAAAGGTTTGGAAACACCTACACATTCAATGGTTTTTCTTTATTTTTTCTATTTTCTACATTGTAGAATAATAGTGAAGACATCAAAACTATGAAATAACACATGTCAGCATGTAGGAACCAAAAAAGAGATAAACTAATCAAAATATATTTTATATTTTCAAAGTAGCCACCCTTTCCCTTGATGACAGCTTCGCACACTCTTGGCATTCTCTCAACCAGCTTCATGAGGTAGTAACCTGGAATGCATTTCAATTAACAGGTGTGCCTTGAAAGTAAATTTGTGGAATTTCTTTCCTTCTTAATGTGTTTGAGCCAATCAGTTGTGTTGTGACAATGTAGGGGTGGTATACAGAAGATAGCCCTATTTGGTAAAAGACCATGTTCATATAATGGAAAGAACAGCTCAAATAAGCAAAGAGAAACGACAGTCCATCATTACTTTAAGACATGAAGGTCAGTCAATACAGAAACTTCAAGAACTTTGAAAGTTTCTTTAAGTGCAGTCGCAAAAACCATCAAGCGCTATGATGAAACTGGTTCTCATGAGGACCACCACAGGAAAGGAAGACCCAGAGTTACCTCTGCTGCAGAGGATAAGTTCATTAGTTACCAGCCTCAGAAATTGCAGCCCAAATACATTGTTCACAGAATCAAAGTAACGGACACATCTCAACATGAACTGTGGAGACTGAAGGAGACTGCGTGAATCAGGCCTTCATGATCAAATTGCTGCAATGAAACCACTACTAAAGGACACCAATAAGATGAAGAGACTTGCTTGGGCCAAGAAACATGAACAATGGACATGACCGATGGAAATTTGTCCTTTTGGTCTTGAGTCCAAATGTAAGATTTGTGGTTCTGAACGTTGTGTCTTTGTGAGACACATACTAGGTGAACAGATGATCTCTGCATGTGTGGTTCCCACTGTGAAGCATGGAGGAGGAGGTGTGATGGTGTGGGGGTGCTTTGCTGGTGACACTGTTGATGATTTATTTAGAATTCAAGGCACACTTAATTAGCCAGCATGGCTACCACAACATTTTGCAGCGATACGCCATCATTATCTCATTAATCAAACATTTGTTTGTCACATACACGTGTTTAGCAGCTATTATTGCAGGTGTAGCGAAATGCTTGTGTTTCTAGCTCCAACAGTGCAGTAATATCTAACGAGTAATATCTATCAATTTCACTACAATATACACAAATCGAAAGGAATGGAATTAAGAATATTTCAATATTTAGACTAAGATACAGTAGAATAGGATAGAATACATCAAATCAAATCAATCTTTATTTGCCAAATGCGCCTAATACAACAAGTGTAGACCTTACCGTGAAATGCTTACTTACAAGCCCTTAACCAACAGTGCAGTTCAAGAAGAGTTAAGAAAATATTTATGAAATAAACAAAAATTATAAAAAGTAACACAATAACATAACAATAACGAGGCTATATACATACAGGGGGTACCGTTACTGAATCAGTGTGTGGGGATAGAAGTTAGAGATAATTTGTACATGTAGGTAGGGGTGAAGTGACTATGCATAGATAATAAACAGAGAGTAGCAGCAGTGTACATGTAGGTAGGGGTGAAGTGACTATACATAGATAATAAACAGAGAGTAGCAGCAGTGTACATGTAGGTAGGGGTGAAGTGACTATGCATAGATAATAAACAGAGAGTAGCAGCAGTGTACATGTAGGTAGGGGTGAAGTGACTATACATAGATAATAAACAGAGAGTAGCAGCAGTGTACATGTAGGTAGGGGTGAAGTGACTATGCATAGATAATAAACAGAGAGTAGCAGCAGTGTACATGTAGTTAGGGGTGAAGTGACTATACATAGATAATAAACAGTGAGTAGCAGCAGTGTACATGTAGGTAGGGGTAAAGTGACTATACATAGATAATAAACAGAGAGTAGCAGCAGTGTACATGTAGGTAGGGGTGAAGTGACTATACATAGATAATAAACAGAGAGTAGCAGCAGTGTACATGTAGGTAGGGGTGAAGTGACTATACATAGATAATAAACAGAGAGTAGCAGCAGTGTACATGTAGGTAGGGGTAAAGTGATTATACATAGATAATAAACAGAGAGTAGCAGCAGTGTACATGTAGGTAGGGGTGAAGTGACTATACATAGATAATAAACAGAGAGTAGCAGCAGTGTACATGTAGGTAGGGGTGAAGTGACTATACATAGATAATAAACAGAGAGTAGCAGCAGTGTACATGTAGGTAGGGGTAAAGTGACTATGCATAGATAATAAACAGTGAGTAGCAGCAGTGTACATGTAGGTAGGGGTGAAGTGACTATACATAGATAATAAACAGAGAGTAGCAGCAGTGTACATGTAGGTAGGGGTGAAGTGACTATACATAGATAATAAACAGAGAGTAGCAGCAGTGTACATGTAGGTAGGGGTGAAGTGATTATACATAGATAATAAACAGAGAGTAGCAGCAGTGTACATGTAGGTAGGGGTGAAGTGACTATACATAGATAATAAACAGAGAGTAGCAGCAGTGTACATGTAGGTAGGGGTGAAGTGACTATACATAGATAATAAACAGTGAGTAGCAGCAGTGTACATGTAGGTAGGGGTGAAGTGACTATACATAGATAATAAACAGAGAGTAGCAGCAGTGTACATGTAGGTAGGGGTAAAGTGACTATACATAGATAATAAACAGTGAGTAGCAGCAGTGTACATGTAGGTAGGGGTGAAGTGACTATACATAGATAATAAACAGAGAGTAGCAGCAGTGTACATGTAGGTAGGGGTGAAGTGATTATACATAGATAATAAACAGAGAGTAGCAGCAGTGTACATGTAGGTAGGGGTGAAGTGACTATACATAGATAATAAACAGAGAGTAGCAGCAGTGTACATGTAGGTAGGGGTGAAGTGATTATACATAGATAATAAACAGAGAGTAGCAGCAGTGTACATGTAGGTAGGGGTGAAGTGATTATACATAGATAATAAACAGAGAGTAGCAGCAGTGTACATGTAGGTAGGGGTGAAGTGACTATACATAGATAATAAACAGAGAGTAGCAGCAGTGTACATGTAGGTAGGGGTGAAGTGACTATACATAGATAATAAACAGTGAGTAGCAGCAGTGTACATGTAGGTAGGGGTGAAGTGACTATACATAGATAATAAACAGAGAGTAGCAGCAGTGTACATGTAGGTAGGGGTAAAGTGACTATACATAGATAATAAACAGTGAGTAGCAGCAGTGTACATGTAGGTAGGGGTGTAGTGACTATACATAGATAATAAACAGAGAGTAGCAGCAGTGTACATGTAGGTAGGGGTGAAGTGATTATACATAGATAATAAACAGAGAGTAGCAGCAGTGTACATGTAGGTAGGGGTGAAGTGACTATACATAGATAATAAACAGAGAGTAGCAGCAGTGTACATGTAGGTAGGGGTGAAGTGACTATACATAGATAATAAACAGAGAGTAGCAGCAGTGTACATGTAGGTAGGGGTGAAGTGACTATACATAGATAATAAACAGAGAGTAGCAGCAGTGTACATGTAGGTAGGGGTGAAGTGACTATGTATAGATAATAAACAGAGAGTTGCAGCAGTGTACATGTAGGTAGGGGTGAAGTGACAGCATAGATAATAAACAGAGAGTAGCAGCAGTGTACATGTAGGTAAGGGTGAAGTGACTATACATAGATAATAAACAGAGAGTAGCAGCAGTGTACATGTAGGTAGGGGTGAAGTGACTATACATAGATAATAAACAGTGAGTAGCAGCAGTGTACATGTAGGTAGGGGTGAAGTGACTATACATAGATAATAAACAGAGAGTAGCAGCAGTGTACATGTAGGTAGGGGTGTAGTGACTATACATAGATAATAAACAGAGAGTAGCAGCAGTGTACATGTAGGTAGGGGTAAAGTGACTATACATAGATAATAAACAGTGAGTAGCAGCAGTGTACATGTAGGTAGGGGTGAAGTGACTATACATAGATAATAAACAGAGAGTAGCAGCAGTGTACATGTAGGTAGGGGTAAAGTGACTATACATAGATAATAAACAGAGAGTAGCAGCAGTGTACATGTAGGTAGGGGTGAAGTGACTATACATAGATAATAAACAGAGAGTAGCAGCAGTGTACATGTAGGTAGGGGTGAAGTGACTATACATAGATAATAAACAGAGAGTAGCAGCAGTGTACATGTAGGTAGGGGTGAAGTGACTATGCATAGATAATAAACAGAGAGTAGCAGCAGTGTACATGTAGGTAGGGGTAAAGTGACTATACATAGATAATAAACAGAGAGTAGCAGCAGTGTACATGTAGGTAGGGGTGAAGTGACTATACATAGATAATAAACAGAGAGTAGCAGCAGTGTACATGTAGGTAGGGGTGAAGTGACTATACATAGATAATAAACAGAGAGTAGCAGCAGTGTACATGTAGGTAGGGGTGAAGTGACTATACATAGATAATAAACAGAGAGTAGCAGCAGTGTACATGTAGGTAGGGGTGAAGTGACTATGCATAGATAATAAACAGAGAGTAGCAGCAGTGTACATGTAGGTAGGGGTGAAGTGACTATACATAGATAATAAACAGTGAGTAGCAGCAGTGTACATGTAGGTAGGGGTGAAGTGACTATACATAGATAATAAACAGTGAGTAGCAGCAGTGTACATGTAGGTAGGGGTGAAGTGACTATACATAGATAATAAACAGAGAGTAGCAGCAGTGTACATGTAGGTAGGGGTGAAGTGACTATACATAGATAATAAACAGAGAGTAGCAGCAGTGTACATGTAGGTAGGGGTGAAGTGACTATACATAGATAATAAACAGAGAGTAGCAGCAGTGTACATGTAGGTAGGGGTGAAGTGACTATACATAGATAATAAACAGTGAGTAGCAGCAGTGTACATGTAGGTAGGGGTGAAGTGACTATGCATAGATAATAAACAGTGAGTAGCAGCAGTGTACATGTAGGTAGGGGTGAAGTGACTATACATAGATAATAAACAGTGAGTAGCAGCAGTGTACATGTAGGTAGGGGTGAAGTGACTATGCATAGATAATAAACAGTGAGTAGCAGCAGTGTACATGTAGGTAGGGGTGAAGTGACTATACATAGATAATAAACAGTGAGTAGCAGCAGTGTACATGTAGGTAGGGGTGAAGTGACTATACATAGATAATAAACAGTGAGTAGCAGCAGTGTACATGTAGGTAGGGGTGAAGTGACTATACATAGATAATAAACAGTGAGTAGCAGCAGTGTACATGTAGGTAGGGGTGAAGTGACTATACATAGATAATAAACAGTGAGTAGCAGCAGTGTACATGTAGGTAGGGGTGAAGTGACTATACATAGATAATAAACAGTGAGTAGCAGCAGTGTACATGTAGGTAGGGGTGAAGTGACTATACATAGATAATAAACAGTGAGTAGCAGCAGTGTACATGTAGGTAGGGGTAAAGTGACTATACATAGATAATAAACAGTGAGTAGCAGCAGTGTACATGTAGGTAGGGGTGTAGTGACTATACATAGATAATAAACAGAGAGTAGCAGCAGTGTACATGTAGGTAGGGGTGTAGTGACTATGCATAGATAATAAACAGTGAGTAGCAGCAGTGTACATGTAGGTAGGGGTGAAGTGACTATACATAGATAATAAACAGTGAGTAGCAGCAGTGTACATGTAGGTAGGGGTGAAGTGACTATGCATAGATAATAAACAGTGAGTAGCAGCAGTGTACATGTAGGTAGGGGTGAAGTGACTATACATAGATAATAAACAGAGAGTAGCAGCAGTGTACATGTAGGTAGGGGTGAAGTGACTATACATAGATAATAAACAGTGAGTAGCAGCAGTGTACATGTAGGTAGGGGTGAAGTGACTATACATAGATAATAAACAGAGAGTAGCAGCAGTGTACATGTAGGTAGGGGTGAAGTGACTATGCATAGATAATAAACAGTGAGTAGCAGCAGTGTACATGTAGGTAGGGGTGAAGTGACTATACATAGATAATAAACAGAGAGTAGCAGCAGTGTACATGTAGGTAGGGGTGAAGTGACTATACATAGATAATAAACAGAGAGTAGCAGCAGTGTACATGTAGGTAGGGGTGAAGTGACTATACATAGATAATAAACAGAGAGTAGCAGCAGTGTACATGTAGGTAGGGGTGAAGTGACTATACATAGATAATAAACAGAGAGTAGCAGCAGTGTACATGTAGGTAGGGGTGAAGTGACTATACATAGATAATAAACAGTGAGTAGCAGCAGTGTACATGTAGGTAGGGGTGAAGTGACTATGCATAGATAATAAACAGTGAGTAGCAGCAGTGTACATGTAGGTAGGGGTGAAGTGACTATACATAGATAATAAACAGAGAGTAGCAGCAGTGTACATGTAGGTAGGGGTGAAGTGACTATACATAGATAATAAACAGAGAGTAGCAGCAGTGTACATGTAGGTAGGGGTGAAGTGACTATACATAGATAATAAACAGTGAGTAGCAGCAGTGTACATGTAGGTAGGGGTGAAGTGACTATACATAGATAATAAACAGTGAGTAGCAGCAGTGTACATGTAGGTAGGGGTGAAGTGACTATGCATAGATAATAAACAGTGAGTAGCATTAGTGTACATGTAGGTAGGGGTGAAGTGACTATGCATAGATAATAAACAGTGAGTAGCAGCAGTGTACATGTAGGTAGGGGTGTAGTGACTATACATAGATAATAAACAGTGATAGCAGCAGTGTACATGTAGGTAGGGGTGAAGTGACTATACATAGATAATAAACAGTGAGTAGCAGCAGTGTACATGTAGGTAGGGGTGAAGTGACTATACATAGATAATAAACAGAGAGTAGCAGCAGTGTACATGTAGGTAGGGGTGAAGTGACTATACATAGATAATAAACAGTGAGTAGCAGCAGTGTACATGTAGGTAGGGGTAAAGTGACTATACATAGATAATAAACAGTGAGTAGCAGCAGTGTACATGTAGGTAGGGGTGAAGTGACTATACATAGATAATAAACAGTGAGTAGCAGCAGTGTACATGTAGGTAGGGGTGAAGTGACTATACATAGATAATAAACAGAGAGTAGCAGCAGTGTACATGTAGGTAGGGGTGAAGTGACTATACATAGATAATAAACAGTGAGTAGCAGCAGTGTACATGTAGGTAAGGGTGAAGTGACTATACATAGATAATAAACAGTGAGTAGCAGCAGTGTACATGTAGGTAGGGGTGAAGTGACTATACATAGATAATAAACAGTGAGTAGCAGCAGTGTACATGTAGGTAGGGGTGAAGTGACTATACATAGATAATAAACAGTGAGTAGCACCAGTGTACATGTAGGTAGGGGTGAAGTGACTATACATAGATAATAAACAGTGAGTAGCAGCAGTGTACATGTAGGTAGGGGTAAAGTGACTATACATAGATAATAAACAGTGAGTAGCACCAGTGTACATGTAGGTAGGGGTGAAGTGACTATACATAGATAATAAACAGAGAGTAGCAGCAGTGTACATGTAGGTAGAGGTGAAGTGACTATGGATAGATAATAAACAGTGAGTAGCAGCAGTGTACATGTAGGTAGGGGTGAAGTGACTATACATAGATAATAAACAGAGAGTAGCAGCAGTGTACATGTAGGTAGGGGTGAAGTGACTATACATAGATAATAAACAGTGAGTAGCAGCAGTGTACATGTAGGTAGGGGTGAAGTGACTATACATAGATAATAAACAGTGAGTAGCAGCAGTGTACATGTAGGTAGGGGTGAAGTGACTATACATAGATAATAAACAGAGAGTAGCAGCAGTGTACATGTAGGTAGGGGTAAAGTGACTATACATAGATAATAAACAGTGAGTAGCAGCAGTGTACATGTAGGTAGGGGTGAAGTGACTATACATAGATAATAAACAGAGAGTAGCAGCAGTGTACATGTAGGTAGGGGTGAAGTGACTATACATAGATAATAAACAGTGAGTAGCAGCAGTGTACATGTAGGTAGGGGTGTAGTGACTATACATAGATAATAAACAGAGAGTAGCAGCAGTGTACATGTAGGTAGGGGTAAAGTGACTATACATAGATAATAAACAGTGAGTAGCAGCAGTGTACATGTAGGTAGGGGTGAAGTGACTATACATAGATAATAAACAGAGAGTAGCAGCAGTGTACATGTAGGTAGGGGTGAAGTGACTATACATAGATAATAAACAGTGAGTAGCAGCAGTGTACATGTAGGTAGGGGTGAAGTGACTATACATAGATAATAAACAGAGAGTAGCAGCAGTGTACATGTAGGTAGGGGTAAAGTGACTATGCATAGATAATAAACAGTGAGTAGCAGCAGTGTACATGTAGGTAGGGGTGAAGTGACTATACATAGATAATAAACAGAGAGTAGCAGCAGTGTACATGTAGGTAGGGGTGAAGTGACTATACATAGATAATAAACAGAGAGTAGCAGCAGTGTACATGTAGGTGGGGGTGAAGTGACTATACATAGATAATAAACAGAGAGTAGCAGCAGTGTACATGTAGGTAGGGGTGAAGTGACTATACATAGATAATAAACAGAGAGTAGCAGCAGTGTACATGTAGGTAGGGGTGAAGTGACTATACATAGATAATAAACAGAGAGTAGCAGCAGTGTACATGTAGGTAGGGGTAAAGTGACTATGCATAGATAATAAACAGTGAGTAGCAGCAGTGTACATGTAGGTAGGGGTGAAGTGACTATGCATAGATAATAAACAGAGAGTAGCAGCAGTGTACATGTAGGTAGGGGTGAAGTGACTATACATAGATAATAAACAGTGAGTAGCAGCAGTGTACATGTAGGTAGGGGTGAAGTGACTATACATAGATAATAAACAGAGAGTAGCAGCAGTGTACATGTAGGTAGGGGTGAAGTGACTATACATAGATAATAAACAGAGAGTAGCAGCAGTGTACATGTAGGTAGGGGTGAAGTGACTATACATAGATAATAAACAGTGAGTAGCAGCAGTGTACATGTAGGTAGGGGTGAAGTGACTATACATAGATAATAAACAGTGAGTAGCAGCAGTGTACATGTAGGTAGGGGTGAAGTGACTATACATAGATAATAAACAGAGAGTAGCAGCAGTGTACATGTAGGTAGGGGTGAAGTGACTATACATAGATAATAAACAGTGAGTAGCAGCAGTGTACATGTAGGTAGGGGTGAAGTGACTATACATAGATAATAAACAGAGAGTAGCAGCAGTGTACATGTAGGTAGGGGTGAAGTGACTATACATAGATAATAAACAGTGAGTAGCAGCAGTGTACATGTAGGTAGGGGTGAAGTGACTATACATAGATAATAAACAGTGAGTAGCAGCAGTGTACATGTAGGTAGGGGTGAAGTGATTATACATAGATAATAAACAGAGAGTAGCAGCAGTGTACATGTAGGTAGGGGTGAAGTGACTATACATAGATAATAAACAGTGAGTAGCACCAGTGTACATGTAGGTAGGGGTGAAGTGACTATACATAGATAATAAACAGTGAGTAGCAGCAGTGTACATGTAGGTAGGGGTGAAGTGACTATACATAGATAATAAACAGTGAGTAGCAGCAGTGTACATGTAGGTAGGGGTGTAGTGACTATACATAGATAATAAACAGTGAGTAGCAGCAGTGTACATGTAGGTAGGGTGAAGTGACTATGCATAGATAATAAACAGTGAGTAGCACCAGTGTACATGTAGGTAGGGGTGAAGTGACTATGCAGAGATAATAAACAGTGAGTAGCAGCAGTGTACATGTAGGTAGGGGTGAAGTGACTATACAGAGATAATAAACAGTGAGTAGCAGCAGTGTACATGTAGGTAGGGTGAAGTGACTATACAGAGATAATAAACAGCGAGTAGCAGCAGTGTACATGTAGGTAGGGGTGAAGTGACTATACATAGATAATAAACAGTGAGTAGCAGCAGTGTACATGTAGGTAGGGGTGAAGTGACTATACATAGATAATAAACAGTGAGTAGCAGCAGTGTACATGTAGGTAGGGGTGTAGTGACTATACATAGATAATAAACAGTGAGTAGCAGCAGTGTACATGTAGGTAGGGGTGAAGTGACTATACATAGATAATAAACAGAGAGTAGCAGCAGTGTACATGTAGGTAGGGGTGAAGTGACTATACATAGATAATAAACAGAGAGTAGCAGCAGTGTACATGTAGGTAGGGGTGTAGTGACTATACATAGATAATAAACAGAGAGTAGCAGCAGTGTACATGTAGGTAGGGGTGTAGTGACTATACATAGATAATAAACAGTGAGTAGCAGCAGTGTACATGTAGGTAGGGGTGTAGTGACTATACATAGATAATAAACAGAGAGTAGCAGCAGTGTACATGTAGGTAGGGGTGTAGTGACTATACATAGATAACAAACAGAGAGTAGCAGCAGTGTACATGTAGGTAGGGGTAAAGTGACTATACATAGATAATAAACAGAGAGTAGCAGCAGTGTACATGTAGGTAGGGGTGTAGTGACTATACATAGATAACAAACAGAGAGTAGCAGCAGTGTACATGTAGGTAGGGGTGAAGTGACTATACATAGATAATAAACAGAGAGTAGCAGCAGTGTACATGTAGGTAGGGGTGAAGTGACTATGCATAGATAATAAACAGAGAGTAGCAGCAGTGTACATGTAGGTAGGGGTAAAGTGACTATGCATAGATAATAAACAGAGAGTAGCAGCAGTGTACATGTAGGTAGGGGTGTAGTGACTATACATAGATAATAAACAGTGAGTAGCACCAGTGTACATGTAGGTAGGGGTGAAGTGACTATACATAGATAATAAACAGAGAGTAGCAGCAGTGTACATGTAGGTAGGGGTGAAGTGACTATACATAGATAATAAACAGTGAGTAGCAGCAGTGTACATGTAGGTAGGGGTGTAGTGACTATGCATAGATAATAAACAGAGAGTAGCAGCAGTGTAAATGTAGGTAGGGGTAAAGTGACTATGCATAGATAATAAACAGAGAGTAGCAGCAGTGTACATGTAGGTAGGGGTGTAGTGACTATACATAGATAATAAACAGTGAGTAGCACCAGTGTACATGTAGGTAGGGGTAAAGTGACTATGCATATATAATAAACAGTGAGTAGCAGCAGTGTACAAAACAAATGGGGGGAGTCAATGTAATCGTCCGGTGGTCATTTGATTCATTGTTCAGCAGTCTTAAGAAGCTGTTAAGGTGCCCTTTGGTGCCACTTCCCGTACTGTAGCAGAGAAAACAGTCTATGACTTGGGTGACTGGAGTCTTTGACAATTTTATGGGGTTTCCTCTGACACGCCTATTATATAAGTCCTGGATTGGAAGCTTGGCCCCAGTGATGTACCTACCACTGTTGTGTCGTCAACCAACTTAATGATGGTGTTGGAGTTTTGTTTGGCCACGCAGTCGTGGGTGAACAGGGACTACAGGAGAGGACTAAGTACACACCCCTGATGGGCTCCAGTGTTGAGGATCATCGTGGCCACGTGTTGTTGCCTACCCTTACCACCTGGGGGCGGCCCGTCAGGATGTCCAGGATCCAGTTACAGAGGAAGGTGTTTAGTCCCAGGGTCCTTAGCTTAGTGATGAGCTTCGTGGGCGCTATGGTGATGAACACTGAGCTGCAGTCAATGAACAGCATTCTCACATAGGTGTTTCTTTTGTCCAGGTGGGAAAGGGTAGTGTGGAGTGAAATTGAGATTGCGTCATCTGTGGGTCTGTTGGGGCGGTATGCGAATTGGAGTGGGTCTAGGGTATCCGGGAGGATGCTGTTGATGTGAGCCATGACCAGCCTTTCAAAGAACTTCATGGCTACCGACGTGAGTGCTACAGGGCGGTAATCATTTAGGCAGGTTACCTTCGCTTCCTTGGGCACAGGGACTAAGGTGGTCTGCTTGAAACATGTAGGTATTACAGACTCAGTCAGGGAGAGGTTGAAAATGTCAGTAAAGACACTTGCCAGTTGGTCCCCGCATGCTTTGAGTACACGTCCTGGTAATCCATCTGGCTCCACGTCTTTGTGAATGTTGACCTGTTTAAAGGTCTTGCTCACATCGGCTACCGAGAGCGTTATCACACAGTCACCCAGAACACCTGGTGCTCTCGTGCATGCTTCAGTGTTGCTTGCCTCGAAGCGAGCATAAAAGGCATTTAGCTCGTCTGGTAGGCTCTCATCACTGGGCAGCTTGCGTCTGGGTTTCCCTTTGTAGTCCGTAATAGTTTTCAAGCCCTGACACATGCGACAAGCGTCAGAGCCGGTGTAGTAGGAGTCAATCTTAATCCTGTATTGACGTTTGGCTTGTTTGATGGTTCGTCGGAGGGCATAGCGGGATTTCTTATAGGCGTATGGATTAGTTTCCCGCTCCTTGAAAGCGGCAGCTAAAGACTTTAGCTCAATGCGGATGTTGCCTGTAATCCATTCTGGTTGGGATATGTACATATCTGTGGGGACGACGTCGTCAATGCGCTTTTGGATGAAGCAGGTGACTGAGGTGGTATACTCCTCAATGCCATTGGATGAATCCCGGAACATACAGTGCCTTGCGAAAGTATTCGGCCCCCTTGAACTTTGCGACCTTTTGCCACATTTCAGTCTTCAAACATAAAGATATAAAACTGTATTTTTTTTGTGAAGAATCAACAACAAGTGGGACACAATCATGAAGTGGAACGACATTTATTGGATATTTCAAACTTTTTTAACAATTCAAAAACGGAAAAATTTGGCGTGCAAAATTATTCAGCCCCTTTACTTTCAGTGCAGCAAACTCTCTCCAGAAGTTCAGTGAGGATCTCTGAATGATCCAATGTTGACCTAAATGACTAATGATGATAAATACAATCCACCTGTGTGTAATCAAGTCTCCGTATAAATGCACCTGCACTGTGATAGTCTCAGAGGTCCGTTAAAAGCGCAGAGAGCATCATGAAGAACAAGGAACACACCAGGCAGGTCCGAGATACTGTTGTGAAGAAGTATAAAGCCGGATTTGGATACAAAAAGATTTGCCAAGCTTTAAACATCCCAAGGAGCACTGTGCAAGCGATAATATTGAAATGGAAGGAGTATCAGACCACTGCAAATCTACCAAGACCTGGCCGTCCCTCTAAACTTTCAGCTCATACAAGGAGAAGACTGATCAGAGATGCAGCCAAGAGGCCCATGATCACTCTGGATGAACTGCAGAGATCTACAGCTGAGGTGGGAGACTCTGTCCATAGGACAACAATCAGTCGTATATTGAACAAATCTGGCCTTTATGGAAGAGTGGCAAGAAGAAAGACATTTCTTAAAGGGTTAGAGTTTGCCACAAGCCACCTGGGAGACACACCAAACATGTGGAAGAAGGTGCTCTGGTCAGATGAAACCAAAAATGAACTTTTTGGCAACAATGCAAAACGTTATGTTTGGCATAAAAGCAACACAGCTCATCACCCTGAACACACCATCCCCACTGTCAAACATGGTGGTGGCAGCATCATGGTTTGGGCCTGCTTTTCTTCAGCAGGGACAGGGAAGATGGTTAAAATTGATGGGAAGATGGATGGAGCCAAATACAGGACCATTCTGGAAGAAAACCTGATGGAGTCTGCAAAAGACCTGAGACTGGGATGGAGATTTGTCTTCCAACAAGACAATGATCCAAACATAAAGCAAAATCTACAATGGAATGGTTCAAAAATAAACATATCCAGGTGTTAGAATGGCCAAGTCAAAGTCCAGACCTGAATCCAATCGAGAATCTGTGGAAAGAACTGAAAACTGCTGTTCACAAATGCTCTCCATCCAACCTCACTGAGCTCGAGCTGTTTTGCAAGGAGGAATGGGAAAACATTTCAGTCTCTCGATGTGCAAAACTGATAGAGACATACCCCAAGCGATTTACAGCTGTCATCGCAGCAAAGTATTAAGTTACGGGGGCTGAATAATTTTGCACGTCCAATTTTTCAGTTTTTGATTTGTTAAAAAAGTTTGAAATATCCAATAAATGTCGTTCCACTTCATGATTGTGTCCCACTTGTTGTTGATTCTTCACAAAAAAATACAGTTTTATATCTTTATGTTTGAAGCCTGAAATGTGGCAAAAGGTCGCAAAGTTCAAGGGGGCCGAATACTTTCGCAAGGCGCTGTATTCCATTCTGTGCTAGCAAAACAGTCCTGTAGCGTAGCATCCGCGTCATCTTACCACTTCCGTACTGAGAGAGTCACGGTACATCCTACTTTAGTTTTTGCTTGTAAGCAGGAATCAGGAGGATATATTTATGGTCAGATTTGCCAAATGGAGGGTGGGGGAGAGCTTTGTATGCATCTCTGTGTGTGGAGTAAAGGTGGTCTAGAGTTGTTTTTCTCCTCTGGTTGACATGTGACATGCTGGTAAAAATGTGGTAAAACTGACTACAGTTTACCTGCATTAAAGTACCCGGCCACTAGGAGCGCTGCTTCTGGTTGAGCATTTTCTTGTTTGCTTATAGAGTTGGTTGAGTTCGGTCTTAGTGCCGGCATCGGTCTGTGGTAGTAAATAGACGGCTATGAATAATATAGATGAGATCTCTCTTGGTAGATAGTGTGGTCTACAGCTTATCATCAGGTACTCTACCTCATGCGAGCAATACCTTGAGACTTCTTTAATATTAGACATTGCGCACCAGCTGTTATTGATAAAAAGACGCGCACTCCCACCCCTCATCTTACTAGAGGTACCTTCTCTGTTCTGCCAGTGCATTGAAAATCCCTCCAGGTCTATATTATCTGTGTCGTTGTTCAGCCACGACTCAGTGAAACAGAAGATATTACAGTTCTTAATGTCCAGTTGGTAGGATAATCGTAATCGTAGGACATCAATTTTATTTTCCAATGATTGCATGTTAGCAAGTAGAATAATGGCAGTGGGAGTTTACTCAGATTCTCAAAAGGCAGTCCGATCTGCATCCTCTTTTCCTCCCTCTTTTCTTCACGCAAATGACGGGGATCTGGGCCTGTTCCTGGGAGAGCAGTATATCTTTCTCATCGAACTCGTTAAAGGAAAAAGCTTCTTCCAGGTCGTGGTGAGTCATCCCAGTTAAAATGTGTTTTTCTTTCAAAAACAAGGACATTTATAAGTGACCCCAAACCTTTGAACCGTAGTGTACATCCAGTGGCAAGAAAAAGTATGTGAACCCTTTGGAAATACCTGTATTTCTGCATAAATTGGTCATAAAATTTGATCTGATCTTCATCTAGGTCACAACAATAGACAAACACAGTCTGCTAAAACTAATAACAGACAAACAATTATATGTTTTCATGTCTTTATTGAGACACTGTGTAAACATTCACAGTGCAGGGTGGGAAAAGTATGTGAAGCCTTGGATTTAATAACTGGTTGACCCTCCTTTGGCAGCAATAACCTCAACCAAATGTTTTCTGTAGTTGCGGATCAGACCTGCATAACGGACAGGAGGAATTTTGGTCCATTCCTCTTTACAAAACTGTTTCAGTTCAGCAATATTCTTGGGATGTCTAGTGTTACCTGCTCTCTTGAGGTCATGCCACAGCATCTCAATCAGGTTGAGGTCAGGACTCTGACTGGGCCACTCCAGAAGGCGCATAACATCTTTATGTAATACATGTATCACTAGCCACTTTAAACAATGCCACTTTTATGTTTACATACCCTACATACTCATCTCATATGTATATACTGTACCTGACACCATCTACTGCATCTTGCCTATGCCGTTCTGTACCATCACTCATTCATATATCTTAATGTACATATTCTTTATCCCTTCACACTTGTGTGTATAAGGTAGTTTTTGTGAAATTGTTACGTTAGATTACTTGTTGGTTATTATTGCACTGTCGGAACTAGAAGCACAAGCATTTTGCTACACTCCCATTAACATCTGCTAACCATGTGTATGTGACCAATAAAACTTGATTTGATTTCCTTATGTTGAAGCCATTATGTTGTTGATTTACTTCTGTGTTTTTAGTCGTTGTCCTGTTGCATCACCCAACTTCTGTTGAGCTTCAATTGGCGGACAGATAGCATAACATTCTCCTGCAAAATGTCTTGATAAACTTGGGAATTCATTTTTCTGTCTGATAGCAAGCTGTCCAGGCCCTGAGGTAGCAAAGCAGCCCCATACCATGATGCTCCCGCCACCATACTTTACAATTGGCATGAGGTTTTGATGTTGCTGTGCTGTTCCTTTTTCGCAAACACATAGTGTTGTGTGTTCCTTCCAAACAACTCAACTGTAGTTTCATCTGTCCACAGAATATTTTGCCAGTAGCGCTGTGGAACATCCAGGTGCACTTTCGCGAACTTCAGACTTGCAGCATTGCAGCAATGTTTTTTTTTGTACAGCAGTGGCTTCTTCCGTGGTGTCCTCCCATGATCAACATTCTTGTTTATTGTTTTACGTATCGTAGACTGTAAGTCTTCAGCTGATACTAGGATTCTTTTTAATCTCATTCAGCATTCTGCGCTGTGCTCTTGCAGTTGTCTTTGCAGGATGACCACTCCTCGGGAGAGTAGCAACAGTGCTGAACTTTCTCCATTTATAGACAATTTGTCTTACCACGGACTGATAAGCATCAAGGCTTTTAGATATATTTTTATAACCCTTTCCAGATTTATGCAAGTCAATAATTCTTCATCTTAGGTCTTCTGAGATCTCTTTTGTTCGAGACATGGTTCACACATTAGGCAATGCTTCTTGTGAATAGCAAACTCATATTTTGTGAGTGTTTTTTATGGGGCAAGCCAGCTTTAACCAACATCTCTAATCTCATTCCAGGTTAGCTGACTCCTGACTCCAATTAGCTTTTGGAGAAGTCATTAGCCTAGGGGTTCACATACTTTTTCCAACCTACACTATGAATGTTTAAGTGATGTATTCAATATAGACAAGAAAAATACAATAATTTGTGTGTTATTAGTATAAGCACACTATGTTTGTCTATTGTTGTGAATTAAATGACGATCAGATCAAATTTGATGACCAATTTATGCAGAAATCCAGATAATTCCAAAGGGTTCACATACTTTTTCTTGCCACTGTATATACATATGAGATGAGTAATGCAAAATATGTAAACCTTATTAAAGTGACGAGTGTTCCATTATCAAAGTGGCCAGTGATGATTTCAAGTCTATGTACAGTGGGGCAAAAAAGTATTTAGTCAGCCACCAATTGTGCAAGTTCTCCCACTTAAAAAGATCAGAGAGGCCTGTAATTTTCATCATAGGTACACTTCAACTATGACAGACAAAATCCAGAAAATCACATTGTAGGATTTTTAATTAATTTATTTGCAAATTATGGTGGAAAATAAGTATTTGGTCACCTACAAACAAGCAAGAGTTCTGGCTCTCACAGACCTGTATAACTTCTTCTTTAACCTCTTGCTCCTACCTGACACGCAGGCGTCCCATCTAGACATCTGGAAATGCAAATGCGCTACGCTAAATGCTAATAGTACTAGTTAAAACTCAAACGTTCATTAAAATACACATGCAGGGTATTGAATTAAAGCTACACTCGTTGTGAATCCAGGCAACAAGTCAGATTTTGAAAATGCTTTTCGGCGAAAGCATGAGAAGCTATTATCTGATAGCATGTAACACCCCAAAAGACCCGCAGGGGACGTAAACAAAATAATTAGCATAGTCGTCGCTACACAAACCGCACAAATAAAATATAAAACATTCATTACCTTTGACCATCTTCTTTGTTGGCACTCCTAGATGTCCCATAATCACTATTGGGTCTTTTTTTGATTAAATCGGTCCATATATAGCCTAGATATCGATCTATGAAGACTGTGTGATAAACAGAAAAAAATTGCGTCTTATAACGTAACGTAATTTTTTTAATTAAAAAAGTCGACGATAAACTTTCACAAAACACTTCGAAATACTTTTGTAATGCAACTTTAGGTATTAGTAAACGTTAATAAGCGATCAAATTGATCACGAGGCGAAGTATATTCTTTAGCTGTCCGTCTGGAAATAATGTCCGGATAATCTCAACCAAAATATCCGGTCGGAGGCTTGAACAAATGGCTTGTCTCTTCTTCGTTTGACCAAGAAACAAAGCCTAGGCAAATGACAAGACTGTTGACATTGTGTGGAAGCTGTAGGTATTGCAACCTCAGCCCCATTTATTGTGGTTCGCCTTTATCAATGGGTTGAAGTGGCGGATGGATATATATTTCCATTTTCAGTGATCAGATTTTCCTGCGCTTTTCGATGAAACGCACGTTCTGTTATAGTCACAGCCATGATTTAACCAGTTTTATAAACGTTTTATAAATGTTTTATATCCACACATACTAATCATATGCATATACTATATTCCTGGCATGAGCAGCAGGGCGCTGAAATGTTGCGCGATTTTTAACAGAATGTTCGAAAAAGTAGGGGGTAGGAGTAACAGGTTAAGAGGCTCCTCTGTCCTCCACTCGTTATCTGTATTAATGGCACCTTTTTGAACTTGTTATCAGTATAAAAGACACCTGTCCACAACCTCAAACAGTCAGACTCCAAACTCCACTATGGCCAAGACCAAAAAGAGCTGTCAAAGGACACCAGAAACAAAATTGTAGACCTGCACCAGGCTGGGAAGACTGAATCTGCAATAGGTAAGCAGCTTGGTTTGAAGAAATCAACTATGGGAGCAATTATTAGGAAATGGAAGACATACAAGACCACTGATAATCTCCCTCGATCTGGGGCTCCACGCAAGATCTCACCCCGTGGGGTCAAAATGATCACAAGAACAGTGAGCAAAAATCCCAGAACCACACGGGGGGACCTAGTGAATGACCTGCAGAGAGCTGGGACCAAAGTAACAAAGCCTACCATCAGTAACACACTACGCCGCCAGGGACTCAAATCCTGCAGTGCCAGACGTGTCCCCCTGCTTAAGCCAGTACATGTCCAGGCCCGTCTAAAGTTTGCTAGAGAGCATATGGATGATCCAGAAGAAGATTGGGAGAATGTCATATGGTCAGATGAAACCAAAATATAACTTTTTGGTAAAAACTCAACTCGTCGTGTTTGGAGGACAAAGAATACTGAGTTGCATCCAAAGCACACCATACCTACTGTGAAGCATGGCGGTGGAAACATCATGCTTTGGGGCTGTTTTGCTGCAAAGGGACCAGGACGACTGATCCGTGTAAAGGAAATGACTTAAATGTAAATGTAAAGAATGAATGGGGCCATGGATCGTGAGATTTTGAGTGAAAACCTCCTTCCATTAGCAAGGGCATTGAAGATGAAACGTGGCTGGGTCTTTCATCATGACAATGATCCCAAACACACCGCCCGGGCAATGAAGGAGTGGCTTCGTAAGAAGCATTTCAAGGTCCTGGAGTGGCCTAGCCAGTCTCCAGATCTCAACCCCATAGAAAATCTTTGGAGGGAGTTGAAAGTCTGTGTTGCCCAGCAACAGCCCCAAAACATCACTGCTCTAGAGGAGAGCTGCATGGAGGAATGGGCCAAAATATGAGCAACAGTGTGTGAAAACCTTCCTGTGACATCGGGTGCTGTAGGTGTCCTGGAGGGCTGGTAGTTTGCCCCCGGTGATGCGTTGTGCAGACCTCACTAACCTCTGGAGAGCCTTGCGGTTGTGGGTGGAGCAGTTGCCGTACCAGGCGGTGACACAGCCCGACAGGATGCTCTCGATTGTGCATCTGTAAAAGTTTGTGAGTGCTTTTGGTGACAAACTGAATTTCTTCAGCCTCCTGAGGTTGAAGATGTGCTGCTGCGCCTTCTTCACCACGCTGTCTGTGTGAGTGGACCAATTCAGTTTGTCTGTGATGTGTACGCTGAGGAACTTAAAACTTACTACCCTCTCCACTACTGTTCTGTCGATGTGGATAGGGGGGTGCTTCCTCTGCTGTTTCCTGAAGTCCACGATCATCTCCTTTGTTTGAGTGTGAGGTTATTTTCCTGACACCACACTCCGAGGCCCCTCACCTCCTCCCTGTAGGCCGCCTCATCGTTGTTGGTAATCAAGCCTACCACTGTAGTGTCGTCTGCAAACTTGATGATTGAATTGGAGGCGTGCATGGCCACGCAGTCGTGCATGAACAGGGAGTACAGGAGAGGGCTCAGAACGCACCCTTGTGGGGCCCCAGTGTTGAGGATCAGAGGGGTGGAGATGTTGTTTACGTACCCTCACGACCTGGGGGCGGCCCATCAGGAAGTCCAGTACCCAGTTGCACAGGGCGGGGTCGAGACCCAGGGTCTCGAGCTTGATGATGAGTTTGGAGGGTACTATGTTGTTAAATGCTAAGCTGTAGTCGATGAACAGCATTCTCACATAGGTATTCCTCTTGTCCAGATGGGTTAGGTCAGTGTGCAGTATGGTTGCATTGAGTCGTCTGAGGACCTATTGGGGAAGTAAGCAAATTGGAGTGGGTCTAGGGTGTCACGTAGGGTGGAGGTGATATGGTCCTTGACTAGTCTCTCAAAGCACTTCATGATGACGGAAGTGAGTGCTACGGGGCGGTAATCGTTTAGCTCAGTTACCTTAGCTTTCTTGTGAACAGGAACAATGGTGACCCTCTTGAAGCACGTGGGAACAGCAGACTGGGATAAGGATTGATTGAATATGTCCGTAAACACACCAGCCAGCTGGTCTGCGCATGCTCAGAGGACGCGGCTGGGGATCTGGGCCTGCAGCCTTGCGAGGGTTAACACGTTTAAATCTTTTACTCACGTCGGCTGCAGTGAAGGAGAGTCCACAGGTTTTGGTAGCGGGCCGTGTCAGTGGCACTGTATTGTCCTCAAAGCGAGCAAAGAAGTTGTTTAGTCTGTCTGGGAGCAAGACATCCTAGTCCACGACGGGGCTGGTTTTCTTTTTGTAATCCGTGATTGACTGTAGACCCTGCCACATACCTCTTGTGTCTGAGCCGTTGAATTGCGACTCTACTTTGTCTCTATACTGATGCTTAGCTTGTTTGTTTGCCTTGCGGAGGGAATAGCTACACTGTTTGTATTCAGTCATGTTTCCGGTCACCTTGCCCTGGTTAAAAGCAGTGGTTCGCGCTTTCAGTTTTGCGCGAATGCTGCCATCAATCCACTGTTTCTGGTTTGGGAATGTTTTAATAGTTGCTGTGGGTACGACATCGCCGATGCACTTGCTAATAAACTCGCTCACCGAATCAGCGTATTCGTCAATGTTGTTTTTTGACGCAATGCGGAACATATCCCAATCCACTTGATCGAAGCAGTCTTGAAGCCTGGAATCAGATATGTCGAACCAGTGTTGAACAGACCTGTGTGCGGGAGCTTCCTGTTTTACTTTCTGTCTGTAGGCTGGAAGCAACAAAATGGAGTCGTGGTCAGCTTTTCCAAAAGTAGGGCGGGGGAGGGCCTTATTATATGCATCGCAGAAGTTAGAATAACAATGATCCAGGGTTTTACCAGCCCTGTTAGCACAATCGATATGATGATAGAATTTAGGGATTCTTGTTTTCAGATTAGCCTTGTTACAATCCCCAGCTACAATGAATGCAGCCTCAGGATATGTGGTTTCCAGTTTACATAGAGTCAAATAAAGTTTGTTCACGGCCGTCGATGTGTCTGCTTGGGGGGGTATTTGCGGCTGTGGTTATAATCGAAGAGAATTCTCTTGGTAGATAATGCGGTCGACATTTGATTGTGAGGAATTCTTAGTCAGAAGGACTTGAGTTCCTGTATGTTGTTATGATCACACCACGTCTCCTTAATCATAAGGCATACCCCCCCGCCCCTCTTCTTACCAGAAAGAAGCTTGTTTCTGTCAGTGCGATGCGTGAAGAAACCAACTGGCTGTACCGAATCCAATAGCGTGGATCTGTGGTGGTGGTTATAGAATTTAACGTCTCTTTTCTGGATTTTGATAATTAGTGGGTATCGGCCTAATTCTGCTCTGCATGCATTATTTGGTGTTCTACGTTGTACACGGAGGATATTTTTGCCCAATTCTGCGTGCAGAGTCTCAATTTGGTGTTTGTCCCATTTTATGAAGTCTTGGTTGGTGAGCGGACCCCAGACCTCACAACCATAAAGGGCAATGGGCTCTATGACTGATTCAAGTATTTTTAGCCAAATCCTAATTGGTATGTTGAAATTTATGTTCCTTTTGATGGCATAGAATGCCCTTCTTGCCTTGTCTCTCAGATCGTTCACTGCTTTGTGGAAGTTACCTGTGGCGCTGATGTTTAGGCCAAGGTATGTATAGTTTTTTGTGTGCTCTAGGGCAACAGTGTCTAGATGGAATTTGTATTTGTGGTCCTGGTGACTGGACCTTTTTTGGAACACCATTATTTTGGTCTTACTGAGATTTACTGTCAGGGCCCAGGTCTGACAGAATCTGTGCATAAGATCTAGGTGCTGCTGTAGGTCCTCCTTGGTTGGTGACAGAAGCACCAGATCATCAGCAAACAGCAGACATTTGACTTCGGATTCTAGTAGGGTGAGGCCGGGTGCTGCAGACTTTTCTAGTGCCCGCGCCAATTCGTTGATATATATGTTGAAGAGGGTGGGGCTTAAGCTGCATCTCTGTCTCACCCCACGACCCTGTGTGAAGAAATGTGTGTTTTTTGCCAATTTTAACTGCACACTTGTTGTTTGTGTACATGGATTTTATAATGTTGTATGTTTTACCCCCAACACCACTTTCCATCAGTTTGTAGAGCAAACCCTCATGCCAAATTGAGTCGAAGGCTTTTTTGAAATCAACAAAGCATGAGAAGACTTTGCCTTTGTTTTGGTTTGTTTGGTTGTCAATTAGGGTGTGCAGGGTGAATACATGGTCTGTTGTACGGTAATTTGGTAAAAAGCCAATTTGACATTTTCCCAGTACACATTGAGGAAATGTACGAGTCTGCTGTTAATGCAGAGGATTTTCCCAAGGTTACTGTTGACGCATATTCCACGGTAGTTATTGGGGTCAAATTTGTCTCCACTTTTGTGGATTGGGGTGATCAGTCCTTGGTTCCAAATATTGGGGAAGATGCCAGAGCTAAGGATGACCTCTCTCTCTCTCTCTCTCTCTCTCTCTCTCTCTCTCTCTCTCTCTCTCTCTCTCTCTCTCTCTCTCTCTCTCTCTCTCTCTCTCTCTCTCTCTCTCTCTCTCTCTCTCTCTCTCTCTCTCTCTCTCTCTCTCTCTCTCTCTCTCTCTCTAATAATATGCCATTTAGCAGACGCTTTTATCCAAAGCGACTTACAGTCATGTGTGCATACATTCTACGTATGGGTGGTCCCGGGAATCGAACCCACTACCCTGGCGTTACAAGCGCCATGCTCTACCAACTGAGCTACAGAAGGACCAGGTCTGAAGGCACTCTCTCTCTCTCTCTCTCTCTCGCACGCGCACACACACAAACACACACACACACACACACACACACACACACACACACACACACACACACACACACACACACACACACACACACACACACACACACACACACACACTACTATGTCTATTCTTGTGAGCATTTTTGGCACTAAAAAGTAGAGAAAAACATGTACACACACACACCAAGGACAAAGGTGGAGGGTGAGAAGCAGAGGGGGAGGGTAAGGAAGATGGGAAAGGAAGAAGGAACGACATAGAGAAGAAGACAGTGATAGCTTTCAGACCCATGTCTTTATCATCCCAGCGAGCCCCTACTGTGCCCCTTCTGTAATGTCGTTCCCCCTGTCGTCTCGCCCTGCTAGCTGGTAATTGCCCTCATTGTGAAGGCAGCGCTCTGAAATGCCCAGGAGCTTCGGGACAAGGGCCGTCATCACCCCAACACACCCCAGGTGTCATCCCCGTCGCCCATGTGACGGCACTGAGCTGCCTAATTGCATGTTACACCTGGCTTGTCACCTCTGAGGCAGGCGGGTAGAGGGGAGAGGAAAGGAGGGGAGGGCTGTCAATGAGGCAAAGCTTCACATGCAGAAGGACAGGGGACCAGAGACCAAGTGCAGGCCCGTCATCTCCATTTCAATGACCCAGGCCTGACTTACACAGTTGTCAGTGGTTTTCTGACATTCTTCCAATATGCAGCCTACATTTTCCAGTTATGATGAAGACTTGTTGCAGATGCAAATATATTTACATGTTGATAAAGTACTATAGTACACAAAGACAGTAATATACTTAGTCTTTTTGGGAGCCTGTTTGGATTCAAGTGCAGAGTGCTTTAGTGAGGATTCTGCCCCTCCCAACCTCTCCATACCTGCTGCATTTCATCCTATTCCTCCATTAGTTCAAAGGCCGTGTGATGTTTCTTCAAACCTGCAGGGAGATAGTGGTGGGTTGTGCTCTCGAAGCACAGCTCGTCTGTCTGATGGAGAGTGCGGAGTAGAGGCCCCCTGTTCTGTTTTGATCTACACAGTGGACAGTGCTCTTTAGTATGTGGAGTGGATGTGCCAATTGGGGCCTGCTATGCCTTAGTGCCTTCAGAAATAGCTGGATCCAGAGTCATCTGAAATATCCCTGGTGTGTATATACAGTATAATGCGTTTTAGTGCCTGGCTTGTTTTTTTCTCTCTCTCATATCTGTCCAAAAGCATAAGAAATTGCAATGGTACTTTTGTTAAAACAGAGATAACTTTGTGGTAGAGATATACACACCACACCAGGCCTGAAATCCTTCTCTCCCTGAAAGCCATTTTTATCAGGAGATGCTATTTGCTCTCCAGCACTGTCCCCATTTTAATAATAGCAGAGGATAAGTAAGCCATTTGAGTAGGGATGTACTAGCTGGCTCTCCCTCAGTGCTAACAATGTTATACTAACACTGGGGAATCATAACAGTCACATAATACATTATATACTAACACTGGGGAATTATAACAGTCACATAATACATTATATATTAACACTGGGGAATCATAACAGTCACATAATACATTATATACTAACACTGGGGAATTATAACAGTCACATAATACATTATATATTAACACTGGGGAATCATAACAGTCACATAATACATTATATATTAACACTTGGGAATCATAACAGTCACATAATACATTATATATTAACACTGGGGAATCATAACAGTCACATAATACATTATATATTAACACTGGGGAATTATAACAGTCACATACTACATTATATATTAACACTGGGGAATCATAACAGTCACATAATACATTATATACTAACACTGGGGAATTATAACAGTCACATAATACATTATATACTAACACTGGGGAATCATAACAGTCACAAAATACATTATATATTAACACTGGGGAATCATAACAGTCACATAATACATTATATACTAACACTGGGGAATCATAACAGTCACATAATACATTATATATTAACACTGGGGAATCATAACAGTCACATAATACATTATATATTAACACTGGGAATCATAACAGAATACATTATATATTAACACTGGGGAAACAGTCACATAATACATTATATACTAACACTGGGGAATCATAACAGTCACATAATACATTATATATTAACACTGGGGAATCATAACAGTCACATAATACATTATATATTAACACTGGGGAATCATAACAGTCACATAATACATTATATATTAACACTGGGGAATCATAACAGTCACATAATACATTATATATTAACACTGGGGAATTATAATAGTCACATAATACATTATATATTAACACTGGGGAATTATAATAGTCACATAATACATTATATATTAACACTGGGGAATCATAATAGTCACATAATACATTATATATTAACACTGGGGAATTATAATAGTCACATAATACATTATATATTAACACTGGGGAATTATAACAGTCACATAATACATTATATACTAACACTGGGGAATCATAACAGTCACATAATACATTATATATTAACACTGGGGAATCATAACAGTCACATAATACATTATATATTAACACTGGGGAATCATAACAGTCACAAAATACATTATATATTAACACTGGGGAATCATAACAGTCACATAATACATTATATACTAACACTGGGGAATCATAACAGTCACATAATACATTATATACTAACACTGGGGAATCATAACAGTCACATAATACATTATATATTAACACTGGGGAATCATAACAGTCACAAAATACATTATATACTAACACTGGGGAATTATAACAGTCACATAATACATTATATACTAACACTGGGGAATCATAACAGTCACATAATACATTATATATTAACACTGGGGAATCATAACAGTCACATAATACATTATATACTAACACTGGGGAATCATAACAGTCACATAATACATTATATATTAACACTGGGGAATTATAATAGTCACATAATACATTATATATTAACACTGGGAATTATAATAGTCATAATACATTATATATTAACACAGTCACATAATACATTATATATTAACACTGGGGAATCATAATAGTCACATAATACATTATATATTAACACTGGGGAATTATAATAGTCACATAATACATTATATATTAACACTGGGGAATTATAACAGTCACATAATACATTATATACTAACACTGGGGAATCATAACAGTCACATAATACATTATATATTAACACTGGGGAATCATAACAGTCACATAATACATTATATACTAACACTGGGGAATCATAACAGTCACATAATACATTATATACTAACACTGGGGAATCATAACAGTCACAAGATACATTATATATTAACACTGGGGAATCATAACAGTCACATAATACATTATATACTAACACTGGGGAATCATAACAGTCACATAATACATTATATACTAACACTGGGGAATCATAACAGTCACATAATACATTATATACTAACACTGGGGAATCATAACAGTCACATAATACATTATATACTAACACTGGGGAATCATAACAGTCACATAATACATTATATACTAACACTGGGGAATTATAATAGTCACATAATACATTATATATTAACACTGGGGAATCATAACAGTCACATAATACATTATATATTAACACTGGGGAATCATAACAGTCACATAATACATTATATATTAACACTGGGGAATCATAACAGTCACATAATACATTATATATTAACACTGGGGAATTATAATAGTCACATAATACATTATATACTAACACTGGGGAATTATAATAGTCACATAATACATTATATATTAACACTGGGGAATCATAACAGTCACATAATACATTATATATTAACACTGGGGAATCATAACAGTCACAAAATACATTATATATTAACACTGGGGAATCATAATAGTCACATAATACATTATATATTAACACTGGGGAATCATAACAGTCACATAATACATTATATATTAACACTGGGGAATCATAACAGTCACATAATACATTATATACTAACACTGGGGAATCATAACAGTCACATAATACATTATATATTAACACTGGGGAATCATAACAGTCACATAATACATTATATATTAACACTGGGGAATCATAACAGTCACATAATACATTATATATTAACACTGTGGAATCATAACAGTCACATAATACATTATATATTAACACTGGGGAATCATAACAGTCACATAATACATTATATATTAACACTGGGGAATCATAACAGTCACATAATACATTATATACTAACACTGGGGAATCATAACAGTCACATAATACATTATATATTAACACTGGGGAATCATAACAGTCACAAAATACATTATATATTAACACTGGGGAATCATAACAGTCACATAATACATTATATATTAACACTGGGGAATCATAACAGTCACATAATACATTATATATTAACACTGGGGAATCATAACAGTCACAAAATACATTATATATTAACACTGGGGAATTATAACAGTCACATAATACATTATATATTAACACTGGGGAATCATAACAGTCACATAATACATTATATATTAACACTGGGGAATCATAACAGTCACATAATACATTATATACTAACACTGGGGAATCATAACAGTCACATAATACATTATATACTAACACTGGGGAATCATAACAGTCACATAATACATTATATATTAACACTGGGGAATCATAACAGTCACATAATACATTATATACTAACACTGGGGAATCACAACAGTCACATAATACATTATATATTAACACTGGGGAATCATAACAGTCACATAATACATTATATACTAACACTGGGGAATCATAACAGTCACAAGATACATTATATACTAACACTGGGGAATCATAACAGTCACATAATACATTATATACTATCACTGGGGAATCATAACAGTCACATAATACATTATATACTAACACTGGGGAATCATAACAGTCACATAATACATTATATATTAACACTGGGTAATCATAACAGTCACATAATACATTATATATTAACACTTGGGAATCATAACAGTCACATAATACATTATATATTAACACTGGGGAATCATAACAGTCACATAATACATTATATATTAACACTGGGGAATCATAACAGTCACATAATACATTATATATTAACACTGGGGAATCATAACAGTCACATAATACATTATATACTAACACTGGGGAATCATAACAGTCACATAATACATTATATACTAACACTGGGGAATTATAATAGTCACATAATACATTATATATTAACACTGGGGAATCATAACAGTCACATAATACATTATATATTAACACTGGAGAATCATAACAGTCACATAATACATTATATATTAACACTGGGGAATCATAACAGTCACATAATACATTATATACTAACACTGGGGAATCATAACAGTCACATAATACATTATATATTAACACTGGGGAATCATAACAGTCACATAATACATTATATATTAACACTGGGGAATCATAACAGTCACATAATACATTATATATTAACACTGGGGAATTATAATAGTCACATAATACATTATATATTAACACTGGGGAATTATAATAGTCACATAATACATGATATACTAACACTGGGGAATCATAACAGTCACATAATACATTATATACTAACACTGGGGAATCATAACAGTCACATAATACATTATATATTAACACTGGGGAATCATAACAGTCACATAATACATTATATATTAACACTGGGGAATCATAACAGTCACATAATACATTATATATTAACACTGGGGAATTATAATAGTCACATAATACATTATATACTAACACTGGGGAATCATAACAGTCACATAATACATTATATATTAACACTGGGGAATTATAATAGTCACATAATACATTATATATTAACACTTGGGAATCATAACAGTCACATAATACATTATATATTAACACTGGGGAATCATAACAGTCACAAAATACATTATATACTAACACTGGGGAATCATAACAGTCACATAATACATTATATACTAACACTGGGGAATTATAACAGTCACATAATACATTATATACTAACACTGGGGAATCATAACAGTCACATAATACATTATATATTAACACTGGGGAATTATAACAGTCACATAATACATTATATATTAACACTTGGGAATCATAACAGTCACATAATACATTATATATTAACACTGGGGAATTATAATAGTCACATAATACATTATATATTAACACTGGGGAATCATAACAGTCACATAATACATTATATACTAACACTGGGGAATTATAACAGTCACATAATACATTATATACTAACACTGGGGAATCATAACAGTCACATAATACATTATATATTAACACTGGGGAATTATAACAGTCACATAATACATTATATACTAACACTGGGGAATCATAACAGTCACATAATACATTATATATTAACACTGGGGAATTATAACAGTCACATAATACATTATATATTAACACTGGGGAATTATAATAGTCACATAATACATTATATATTAACACTGGGGAATTATAATAGTCACATAATACATTATATATTAACACTGGGGAATCATAACAGTCACATAATACATTATATATTAACACTGGGGAATCATAACAGTCACATAATACATTATATATTAACACTGGGGAATTATAATAGTCACATAATACATTATATATTAACACTGGGGAATTATAATAGTCACATAATACATTATATATTAACACTGGGGAATCATAACAGTCACATAATACATTATATACTAACACTGGGGAATCATAACAGTCACATAATACATTATATACTAACACTGGGGAATCATAACAGTCACATAATACATTATATATTAACACTGGGGAATCATAACAGTCACATAATACATTATATACTAACACTGGGGAATTATAACAGTCACATAATACATTATATATTAACACTGGGGAATTATAACAGTCACATAATACATTATATATTAACACTGGGGAATTATAATAGTCACATAATACATTATATATTAACACTGGGGAATTATAATAGTCACATAATACATTATATATTAACACTGGGGAATCATAACAGTCACATAATACATTATATACTAACACTGGGGAATCATAACAGTTAATACTATTCTTCCTGTCCTCCTCCTCTAGGTGCTTGACTCTATGTTCTTCTGAGAGCAGTGGAGACAGACAGAAGTTATCTGGGGGTGTTACATGATACAACTATACATCCCTTTATGACTTTAAACTCAGAATTCTCAGCCTTAATATACACATATGCGGTTCATCACACATTCATTCCCTGCTATTTCACACATCTGAATGGGCTGAAGAGCATTTTTGTCAGTCGTTTCTTCTTCTCTGTCAATGCAGACACATTAAGGCTCTGGATAGTAGTGAGGTAGTTAGGCTGCAGTACTATGGCTGAATGGTGTTTGTGGCTCAGAGTCAGTCAGTCTTCCCCTGAGCTTGGTGCTTCCAGTATTCAGACTGAGCCATGCCTTTGATAAGCGTTGCACACAGAGGTCTTCTTTGTAAGCATATGCAGCAGCAGCGCTAGTAAGAGAGAGCTTTCCGTTCTGTCGGACAATGACACACACGCAGACACACACACACACACACACACACACACACACACACACACACACACACACACACACACACACACACACACACACACACACACACACACACACACACACACACACACGTACACACGTACACACACGTACACACACACACACGGTCACATACACACAGAGGAGAAGGACTCACCGTGCGATGAACAGATGCCAATGGAGATTGTGCTCTTTTCATATTATACACTCTCTCCTCCATTGCTTATTTTAACACAAGTCAACCTTTTTTTCAGCGAGTGCTTTCCTTTCTGTAAGCTTTAGAAAGCCTTACTGGATTACTGACAAGGCTGCCTTGTGAGTCACAAGGGAAAACCAAACACATTGCAAAACCCGACTCATTTCTGCCACAGCATGTCAACCCTACTGCATGTCAGTGTTTATTACAGGAATGGGGTTTCTGTATTTATCACCTAATATTGCTGTGGGAGCTGAAGCAACACACAGAGAAAGCTCTTTACATTGGGAACCTGTCACCTCTCAAGGTTTTGTGGTCACTTTATATTCTGCCTGAAGTAAGGGAAGGAGAAGAGGTGAAAAGATGATAGTGGCAGAGAGGATGGAGAAAAGGGGAATGAGTGGTATACTGTATGTGTGTATATGGAAGGAGACAGAGAGGGTGAGGAGGAGAAGGTAAGGGCTATTGGGGAGAGGAAAGGAGACAGAGAGGGTGAGGAGGAGAGGGTAAGGGCTATTGGAGTGAGGAAAGGAGACAGAGAGGGTGAGGAGGAGAGGGTAAGGGCTATTGGAGTGAGGAAAGGAGGCAGAGAGGGTGATGAGCAGAGGGTAAGGGTTATTGGGGAGAGGAAAGGAGACAGAGAGGGTGAGGAGCAGAGGGTAAGGGCTATTGGGGAGAGGAAAGGAGGCAGAGAGGGTGAGGAGCAGAGGGTAAGGGCTATTGGGGAGAGGAAAGGAGGCAGAGAGGGTGAGGAGCAGAGGGTAAGGGCTATTGGGGAGAGGAAAGGAGACCGAGAGGGTGAGGAGCAGAGGGTAAGGGCTATTGGGGAGAGGAAAGGAGACCGAGAGGGTGAGGAGCAGAGGGTAAGGGCTATTGGGGAGAGGAAAGGAGACAGAGAGGGTGAGGAGCAGAGGGTAAGGGCTATTGGGGAGAGGAAAGGAGACAGAGAGCGTGAGGAGCAGAGGGTAAGGGCTATTGGGGAGAGGAAAGGAGACAGAGAGGGTGAGGAGCAGAGGGTAAGGGTTATTGGAGTGAGGAAAGGAGACAGAGAGGGTGAGGAGCAGAGGGTAAGGGCTATTGGAGTGAGGAAAGGAGACAGAGAGGGTGAGGAGCAGAGGGTAAGGGTTATTGGGGAGAGGAAAGGAGACAGAGAGGGTGAGGAGCAGAGGGTAAGGGCTATTGGAGTGAGGAAAGGAGACAGAGAGGGTGAGGAGCAGAGGGTAAGGGTTATTGGGGAGAGGAAAGGAGACAGAGAGGGTGAGGAGCAGAGGTTAAGGGCTATTGGGGAGAGGAAAGGAGACAGAGAGGGTGAGGAGGAGAAGGTAAGGGTTATTGGAGTGAGGAAAGGAGACAGAGAGGGTGAGGAGCAGAGGGTAAGGGCTATTGGAGTGAGGAAAGGAGACAGAGAGGGTGAGGAGCAGAGGGTAAGGGCTATTGGGGAGAGGGTGAGGAGCAGAGGTTAAGGGCTATTGGGGAGAGGAAAGGAGACAGAGAGGGTGAGGAGGAGAAGGTAAGGGTTATTGGAGTGAGGAAAGGAGACAGAGAGGGTGAGGAGCAGAGGGTAAGGGCTATTGGAGTGAGGAAAGGAGACAGAGAGGGTGAGGAGCAGAGGGTAAGGGTTATTGGGGAGAGGAAAGGAGACAGAGAGGGTGAGAAGCAGAGGGTAAGGGCTATTTGGGAGAGGAAAGGAGTCAGAGAGGGTGATGAGCAGAGGGTAAGGGCTATTGGGGAGAGGAAAGGAGACAGAGAGGGTGATGAGCAGAGGGTAAGGGCTATTGGGGAGAGGAAAGGAGACAGAGAGGGTGAGGAGGAGAAGGTAAGGGCTATTGGGGAGAGGAAAGGAGACAGAGAGGGTGAGGAGCAGAGGGTAAGGGCTATTGGGGAGAGGAAAGGAGACAGAGAGGGTGAGGAGCAGAGGGTAAGGGCTATTGGGGAGAGGAAAGGAGACAGAGAGGGTAAGGGCTATTGGAGTGAGGGTGAGGAGCAGAGGGTAAGGGTTATTGGGGAGAGGGTGAGGAGCAGAGGGTAAGGGTTATTGGGGAGAGGAAAGGAGACAGAGAGGGTGAGGAGCAGAGGGTAAGGGCTATTGGGGAGAGGGTGAGGAGCAGAGGGTAAGGGTTATTGGGGAGAGGGTGAGGAGCAGAGGGTAAGGGCTATTGGGGAGAGGAAAGGAGACAGAGAGGGTGATGAGCAGAGGGTAAGGGCTATTGGAGTGAGGAAAGGAGACAGAGAGGGTGAGGAGCAGAGGGTAAGGGCTATTGGAGTGAGGGTGAGGAGCAGAGGGTAGGGGCTATTGGAGTGAGGGTGAGGAGCAGAGGGTAAGGGTTATTGGGGAGAGGAAAGGAGACAGAGAGTGTGAGGAGCAGAGGGTAAGGGCTATTGGAGAGAGGAAAGGAGACAGAGAGGGAGAAGAGCAGAGGGTAAGGGCTATTGGGGAGAGGAAAGGAGACAGAGAGGTTGAGGAGCAGAGGGTAAGGGTTATTGGGGAGAGGAAAGGAGACAGATAGGGTAAGGGCTATTGGAGAGAGGAAAGGAGACAAGTGTGCAAAGACGTGAGGGGTGCAATGATAGATAGTGACCTCGAGCTGAAGTCGTTAAGGAAGGATGGAAGGTTAGATAAGGTTCTTGGGGTCCACAGATGGTAGGAAGAACTAAAGCAGACTCGTCCTTTGAACAGTGGTTTGCAAAAAAAATACAATTAAAAATTATATATATATATATATCTGACCGACCTCATGCTTTTACAGTATACTAGCTCCCTAGACATACACAACACCCCCCTCTCAACCAGGGCACGATTGGTGGCCCAGGGGTACCTACCTGCAGGGAGCACCCCAAACCAAATAACATCTCATTTAGAAAAGCAGCTCGTTTTCTGGAGGTCGGGGGCCCCGGGGCACGTGCCCTGTGCACCAGTTCCGTAAATCGTAAATTCGGCCCTGCTCTCAACATGCCCCCCAGCTACATGGCTAGACAGCTGTTATGGCTAGACAGCTGTTACTGTTACTTAGTTTGGTAACAACCAATGGAACATAGTTCAGCCTGCGGATGATGCCCCAGAACTCCTTGTTACAGAGAACTGCCATGCTGTCATAGTTTAAAATCTATTCTAAATCACAATTGTCTGGCCTCCATCTCTCTTTCACTCTCTCTCCCTCACAGCCCTCCCTCCCTCACAGCCCTCCCTCCCTCACAGCCCTGGTTTGGTTTTAGTCGTCAGGAAGAATAAACTCAGACATACTGTGTGCACAGGACTCAATGGTCTCTGCAGTGCTGGCCCATTCATTCTTATTTGGGCTGCAGGAGCCCCACATATCTCTGTCTGCTGTTCAGGGTAAGAGAAGGTGTCTGCTGTTCAGGGAAAGAGATGGAGTCTGCTGTTCAGGGAAAGAGAGAAGGTGTCTGCTGTTCAGGGAAAGAGATGGTGTCTGCTGTTCAGGGAAAGAGATGGTGTCTGCTGTTCAGGGAAAGAGATGGTGTCTGCTGTTCAGGGTAAGAGAAGGTGTCTGCTGTTCAGGGAAAGAGATGGTGTCTGCTGTTCAGGGAAAGAGAGAAGGTGTCTGCTGTTCAGGGTAAGAGAGAAGGTGTCTGCTGTACAGGGAAAGAGAGAAGGTGTCTGCTGTACAGGGAAAGAGAGAAGGTGTCTGCTCTACATGGAAAGAGAGAAGGTGTCTGCTGTACAGGGAAAGAGAGAAGGTGTCTGCTCTACATGGAAAGAGAGAAGGTGTCTGCTGTACAGGGAAAGAGAGAAGGTGTCTGCTGTTCAGGGTAAGAGAGAAGGTGTCTGCTGTACAGGGAAAGAGAGAAGGTGTCTGCTGTACAGGGAAAGAGAGAAGGTGTCTGCTGTTCAGGGTAAGAGAGAAGGTGTCTGCTGTACAGGGAAAGAGAGAAGGTGTCTGCTGTTCAGGGTAAGAGAGAAGGTGTCTGCTGTACAGGGAAAGAGAGAAGGTGTCTGCTGTACAGGGAAAGAGGGAAGGTGTCTGCTGTACAGGGAAAGAGAGAAGGTGTCTGCTGTTCAGGGAAAGAGAGAAGGTGTCTGCTGTTCAGGGAAAGAGAGAAGGTGTCTGCTGTACAGGGAAAGAGAGAAGGTGTCTGCTGTACAGGGAAAGAGAGAAGGTGTCTGCTCTACATGGAAAGAGAGAAAGTGTCTGCTGTACAGGGAAAGAGAGAAGGTGTCTGCTCTACATGGAAAGAGAGAAGGTGTCTGCTTTACAGGGAAAGAGAGAAGGTGTCTGCTGTTCAGGGAAAGATAGAAGGTGTCTGCTGTACAGGGAAAGAGAGAAGGTGTCTGCTGTTCAGGGAAAGAGAGAAGGTGTCTGCTGTTCAGGGAAGGAGAGAAGGTGTCTGCTGTTCAGGGAAAGAGAGAAGGTGTCTGCTGTTCAGGGAAAGAGAGAAGGTGTCTGCTGTACAGGGAAAGAGAGAAGGTGTCTGCTGTTCAGGGAAAGAGAGAAGGTGTCTGCTGCTCAGGGAAATAGAGAAGGTGTCTGCTGTTCAGGGAAAGAGAGAAGGTGTCTGCTGTACAGGGAAAGGGAGAGGGTGTGTGCTGTACAGGGAAAGAGAGGGAGTGTCTGCTGTAAAGGGAAAGAGAGAAGGTGTCTGCTGTTCAGGGAAAGAGAGAAGGTGTCTGCTGTACAGGGAAAGAGAGAAGGTGTCTGCTGTACAGGGAAAGAGAGAAGGTGTCTGCTGTATAGGGAAAGAGAGTTCAGGGAAAGAGAGAAGGTGTCTGCTGTTCAGGGTAAGAGAGAAGGTGTCTGCTGTACAGGGAAAGAGAGAAGGTGTCTGCTCTACATGGAAAGAGAGGAGGTGTCTGCTGTTCAGGGTAAGAGATGGTGTCTGCTGTTCAGGGAAAGAGAGAAGGTGTCTGCTGTTCAGGGTAAGAGAGAAGGTGTCTGCTGTACAGGGAAAGAGAGAAGGTGTCTGCTGTACAGGGAAAGAGAGAAGGTGTCTGCTGTTCAGGGTAAGAGAGAAGGTGTCTGCTGTACAGGGAAAGAGAGAAGGTGTCTGCTGTACAGGGGAAAGAGAAAGAGAAGGTGTCTGCTCTACATGGAAAGAGAGAAGGTGTCTGCTGTACAGGGAAAGAGAGAAGGTGTCTGCTCTACATGGAAAGAGAGAAGGTGTCTGCTGTACAGGGAAAGAGAGAAGGTGTCTGCTGTTCAGGGAAAGAGAGAAGATGTCTGCTGTTCAGGGAAAGAGAGAAGGTGTCTGCTGTACAGGGAAAGAGAGAAGGTGTCTGCTGTACAGGGAAAGAGAGAAGGTGTCTGCTCTACATGGAAAGAGAGAAGGTGTCTGCTGTACAGGGAAAGAGAGAAGGTGTCTGCTCTACATGGAAAGAGAGAAGGTGTCTGCTGTACAGGGAAAGAGAGAAGGTGTCTGCTGTTCAGGGAAAGAGAGAAGGTGTCTGCTGTTCAGGGTAAGAGAGAAGGTGTCTGCTGTACAGGGAAAGAGAGAAGGTGTCTGCTGTACAGGGAAAGAGAGAAGGTGTCTGCTGTTCAGGGAAAGAGAGAAGGTGTCTGCTGTTCAGGGTAAGAGAGAAGGTGTCTGCTGTACAGGGAAAGAGAGAAGGTGTCTGCTGTACAGGGAAAGAGAGAAGGTGTCTGCTCTACATGGAAAGAGAGAAGGTGTCTGCTGTACAGGGAAAGAGAGAAGGTGTCTGCTCTACATGGAAAGAGAGAAGGTGTCTGCTGTACAGGGAAAGAGAGAAAGGTGTGTCTGCTGTTCAGGGTAAGAGAGAAGGTGTCTGCTGTACAGGGAAAGAGAGAAGGTGTCTGCTGTACAGGGAAAGAGAGAAGGTGTCTGCTGTTCAGGGTAAGAGAGAAGGTGTCTGCTGTACAGGGAAAGAGAGAAGGTGTCTGCTGTTCAGGGAAAGAGAGAAGGTGTCTGCTGTACAGGGAAAGAGAGAAGGTGTCTGCTGTACAGGGAAAGAGGGAAGGTGTCTGCTGTACAGGGAAAGAGAGAAGGTGTCTGCTGTTCAGGGAAAGAGAGAAGGTGTCTGCTGTTCAGGGAAAGAGAGAAGGTGTCTGCTGTACAGGGAAAGAGAGAAGGTGTCTGCTGTACAGGGAAAGAGAGAAGGTGTCTGCTCTACATGGAAAGAGAGAAAGTGTCTGCTGTACAGGGAAAGAGAGAAGGTGTCTGCTCTACATGGAAAGAGAGAAGGTGTCTGCTTTACAGGGAAAGAGAGAAGGTGTCTGCTGTTCAGGGAAAGATAGAAGGTGTCTGCTGTACAGGGAAAGAGAGAAGGTGTCTGCTGTTCAGGGAAAGAGAGAAGGTGTCTGCTGTTCAGGGAAAGAGAGAAGGTGTCTGCTGTACAGGGAAAGAGAGAAGGTGTCTGCTGTTCAGGGAAAGAGAGAAGGTGTCTGCTGTACAGGGAAAGAGAGAAGGTGTCTGCTGTTCAGGGAAAGAGAGAAGGTGTCTGCTGTTCAGGGAAAGAGAGAAGGTGTCTGCTGTACAGGGAAAGAGAGAAAGGTGTCTGCTGTACAGGGAAAGGAGAGGGTGTCTGCTGTACAGGGAAAGAGAGAAGTGTCTGCTGTAAAGGGAAAGAGAGAAGGTGTCTGCTGTTCAGGGAAAGAGAGAAGGTGTCTGCTGTACAGGGAAAGAGAGAAGGTGTCTGCTGTACAGGGAAAGAGAGAAGGTGTCTGCTGTATAGGGAAAGAGAGTTCAGGGAAAGAGAGAAGGTGTCTGCTGTTCAGGGTAAGAGAGAAGGTGTCTGCTGTACAGGGAAAGAGAGAAGGTGTCTGCTCTACATGGAAAGAGAGGAGGTGTCTGCTGTTCAGGGTAAGAGATGGTGTCTGCTGTTCAGGGAAAGAGAGAAGGTGTCTGCTGTTCAGGGTAAGAGAGAAGGTGTCTGCTGTACAGGGAAAGAGAGAAGGTGTCTGCTGTACAGGGAAAGAGAGAAGGTGTCTGCTGTTCAGGGTAAGAGAGAAGGTGTCTGCTGTACAGGGAAAGAGAGAAGGTGTCTGCTGTACAGGGAAAGAGAGAAGGTGTCTGCTCTACATGGAAAGAGAGAAGGTGTCTGCTGTACAGGGAAAGAGAGAAGGTGTCTGCTCTACATGGAAAGAGAGAAGGTGTCTGCTGTACAGGGAAAGAGAGAAGATGTCTGCTGTTCAGGGAAAGAGAGAAGGTGTCTGATGTTCAGGGAAAGAGAGAAGGTGTCTGCTGCTCAGGGAAATAGAGAAGGTGTCTGCTGTTCAGGGAAAGAGAGAAGGTGTCTGCTGTACAGGGAAAGGGAGAGGGTGTGTGCTGTACAGGGAAAGAGAGAGAGTGTCTGCTGTACAGGGAAAGAGAGAAGGTGTCTGCTGTTCAGGGAAAGAGAGAAGGTGTCTGCTGTACAGGGAAAGAGAGAAGGTGTCTGCTGTACAGGGAAAGAGAGAAGGTGTCTGCTGTATAGGGAAAGAGAGTTCAGGGAAAGAGAGAAGGTGTCTGCTGTTCAGGGTAAGAGAGAAGGTGTCTGCTCTACATGGAAAGAGAGAAGGTGTCTGCTGTTCAGGGAAAGAGAGACGGTGTCTGCTGTTCAGGGTAAGAGAGAAGGTGTCTGCTGTACAGGGTAAGAGAGAAGGTGTCTGCTGTACAGGGAAAGAGAGTTCAGGGAAAGAGAGATGTCTGCTGTACAGGGAAAGAGAGAAGGTGTCTGCTGTTCAGGGAAAGAGAGAAGGTGTCTGCTGTACAGGGAAAGAGTGAAGGTGTCTGCTGTACAGGGAAAGAGAGAATGTGTCTGCTGTTCAGGGATAGAGATAAGGTGTCTGCTGTACAGGGAAAGAGTGAAGGTGTCTGCTGTACAGGGAAAGAGATAAGGTGTCTGTTGTACAGGGAAAGAGAGAAGGTGTATGAGAGAGAGAGAGATGGAGAGAAACTACTAGCTAAATAAATAGAAACCTGCAGAAACTACCAGCTAAATATATAGAAACCTGCAGAAACTACCAGCTAAATATATAGAAATCTGCAGAAACTACCAGCTAAATATATAGAAATCTGCAGAAACTACCAGCTAAATATATAGAAATCTGCAGAAACTACCAGCTAAATATATAGAAACCTGCAGAAACTACCAGCTAAATATATAGAAACCTGCAGAAACTACCAGCTAAATATATAGAAATCTGCAGAAACTACCAGCTAAATATATAGAAACCTGCAGAAACTACCAGCTAAATATATAGAAATCTGCAGAAACTACCAGCTAAATATATAGAAATCTGCAGAAACTACCAGCTAAATATATAGAAACCTGCAGAAACTACCAGCTAAATATATAGAAACCTGCAGAAACTACCAGCTAAATATATAGAAACCTGCAGAAACTACCAGCTAAATATATAGAAACCTGCAGAAACTACCAGCTAAATATATAGAAACCTGCAGAAACTACCAGCTAAATATATAGAAATCTGCAGAAACTACCAGCTAAATATATAGAAATCTGCAGAAACTACCATCTAAATATATAGAAATCTGCAGAAACTATATAGAAACCTGCAGAAACTACCAGCTAAATATATAGAAACCTGCAGAAACTACCAGCTAAATTTATAGAAATCTGCAGAAACTACCAGCTAAATATATAGAAATCTGCAGAAACTACCAGCTAAATATATAGAAATCTGCAGAAACTACCAGCTAAATTTATAGAAATCTGCAGAAACTACCATCTAAATATATAGAAATCTGCAGAAACTACCAGCTAAATATTGGCTTTATCTCTCCAGTAATAACGGAGCCATGAAATTGATTTTATGTCGCTGAGGCTCTCCTGGGCGGCGTCTTTGCAGTCTGTGAATACAAAACAATGAACCTCCACAGCTGCCCTAAGATCTATTAATTAACCCAGCTAATCCCCAACATGTTATCTCTCTCAACAACTTTGCCCATCGAACGCCAACTTTGGAACACAGAGGCTACAGGGTGCCGAGTCGCAACATTGGCAGTGAAGGAGAAACAAAGATTGACACTTTTTTGGTCTCGTGAAATATTTGGAATTTTTTGTGAAATGTTTGTCTTGATGTCTGAGGAAATTGGAGGGCAGATAGCAAATCATTTGTATGCCTGTGAGAATCCAAGCTCAGTATGAACACAGCGTGAAAAGCATACTTGTCCAATCTTACCCAACTGTGCTGCCACAGGAAGAAAGAGCTATATTTCTGTTCATCATGACCTTATCTACCAGCCAGTCTCTCTCTCTCTCTCTCTCTCTCTCGGCATGGTCCTACTCCACATTGACCTCCAGGCCCTTACACATGGAATGTACCTGTAGTAGGGTAACCACCTCATCCTGGACACCACAGTGTTCCTCTTAACCCCCAGCACCCCTTAACACATCCCCTCAGAGCACAGCATTCAGGCCCACTTACCTCCACCAGCTCTGTTTTTCCTCTCCCTGGCTAGCACCTCGTTTCCACTCATTGCTTTCGTCCTCTTTTCTCTGCCCTTTCTCCTGGTGCCTTTTTGTGGACGGGTCTAGTGAGTGGGCCTGCCTCAAGCCAATGGCACCACATCGCTCAATAACTTCCCCCTGCGGACAGCGAGCTGTCCTATCATATGCTCACTGGCGTCTCCCCTCTCAATATTACACGTCAACTCAGGCCTTTGTTCAGACTTAATCTCATCCTAAATTCCAATTTGTTGATTATATATTAGCACCACATCAGAGGTTATTAAGTCCCCTAATAGAACAGGATGGGGACTGGCTTTGTTTAATAAGAGAGAAGAGAAAGAAGTAGAGAAAGAGTGAATTACATGGCATCCCTCCTGTCTGATGGCAACTATCTGCCAATGTCACTGCTCCATTGTGTCTGGGCCCTTTATCATGAATAGCCCTCTGCAGCCAAAGATGTTTTAATTAGTGAGAGATATGGTCTGTAATTATATTTATATCATAATAACTAACCACTGACTGACTGAGTCCTCGTCCTCCTTGCTGGGTCTTTCATTGTCTCCCTCTATAATGATGATATTTAATTATGATGTTTGAACATCATAAGATCCAGTCAGAGTCAAAGACCCTCGACGGGCGAGTACACACACTCTGGAGCTGGTTCGTGTTCATTTTCCCTGTGCACTCTCTTTCTCTCACTCACTCTCTCACTCACTCTCTCTCTCTCTCTCTCTCTCTCTCTCTCTCTCTCTCTCTCTCTCTCTCTCTCTCTCTCTCTCTCTCTCTCTCTCTCTCTCTCTCTCTCTCTCTCTCTCTCTCTCTCTCTCTCTCTTCTCTCACTCACTCTCTCTCTCTCTCTCTCTCTCTCTCTCTCTCTCTCTCTCTCTCTCTCTCTCTTTCTCACTCACTCACTCTCTCTCACTCTCTCACTCTCTCACTCTCTCTCTCACTCTCTCACTCACTCACTCACTCTCTCTCTCTCTCACTCACTCTCACTCACTCTCTCACTCTCTCTCTCTCTCACTCACTCTCTCTCACTCTCTTTCTCTCACTCACTCTCTCTCTCTCTCTCTCTCTCTCTCTCTCTCTCTCTCTCTCTCTCTCTCTCACTCTCTCTCACTCACTCACTCTCTCTCTCTCCTCTCTTTCACTCACTCACTCACTCACTCACTCACTCACTCACTCACTCACTCTCTCACTCTCTCTCACTCACTCTCTGTCTTCTCTCACACTCCCTTTCTCTTTCCCTCTCTCTCCTCTCTCTCTCTCTCTCTCTCTCTCTCTCTCTCTCTCTCTCTCTCTCTCTCTCTCTCTCTCTCTCTCACTCACACACACACACACTCACACACTCTCTCTCACACTCACACTCACACTCTCTCTCTCACACTCACACACTCTCTCTCTAACTCTCACACTCACACACTCTCTCTCTCTCTCTCTCACACTCACTCTCTCTCTCTCTCTCTCTCTCTCTCTCTCTCTCTCTCTCTCTCTCTCTCTCTCTCTCTCTCTCTCTCTCGCTCGCTAACTCACTCACACACACACAGACACAGCAGCTCTCAGCCATGTTCATGCTCAATATTACCAAAAACCCTTTCCCCAATCCCTTTATTATCAAAGGCTACAACTGTATTTTGACTGGTTACCGTTGCTTATCAAAGCCTAAACAGTAGCTGAATAGTTGGCCAACTGCAACTCCCTCTTCTTTGTGTGAGTATGTTGAAAGAAGAGGTAACCGCGAAGATGTTCATTAGAAGGCTATTGTCCACAGTCTACCTATTGACTGGCCTATGCATTGTTTAACTGAGTGCATACTGCACGTAAGGATCTTTGTAGAATGCTGTGGAGACCTCTTCTTTGTTGCATTCGTTGGCAAGTTAGATAATTGACAGGGAAAGAGATAATGAAGAGCAGAAAAATACTTGTGTGCTTTCAAGCCACAGACAATTGAGCCTCATTGTATTATGAATATTGGGAACAATGCTGTAACACTTTAAAGCAAGGAACATTTAAAAATGCACACTCTCCTCTATCTAGAATCTCCTCAACCTGTGTCCTCCTGTCCCAGCCAACCTCCACCCAAAGGGCACTCAGAACCAAGCGATGAATCTCAGATGCCCAGACTCATAATAATGCCAAGTTTACCCAGTCACCTTTCTTCCACAAATCATCTCTCCATCCCCCTGTTCCTCCCTCGTTCCCCAGGCCCAGTGGTCCGCCGGGGCTGCAACAGCCGTTCACGCTGCCTGGAGACCAAATGATCCCTTTGATTGGTTGAGTTCCAAGGCATAAACCTCGCCGGCTGACAACTGCGGCTGATTCGCTCTCCCGACTTTACGGCTTTCTCTTTCACTCCCTCCTACCTTCCTCTGCACAGAGCGCAGGATTACTTAAGTGGACTACAGAGTGTGCGAGCGTGTTCCAAATGTCCATATCGGTCTTCATGGTGCATGATGTTGGTTATGTTTCCAAGTTAACACTTTATTTCCTGTTCTTGAGGATCTGGAAGACTGGTCCCTCCCCCTGATACAGCTTGCCAACTAGAATATTCCCTCACTCGTCTTTTCCTCATGTTAGAAAGCAATGTCACTTGCTAATCCAAAACTAATCCCAGTTACTGGGCATATAGAGAGATATACACGCTAACACACACTCAATCTCTTTCACACAATCTGACCCCTCCACACACACTCTCTCTCTCTCCCACACACACTGATGCCTTGTCCCCTCTGTCCCCCAGGCTTCCCAGCGACGGCGTATGGACCGGTGGCAGCAGCAGCAGTGGCGGCAGTGCGTGGCTCAGGTAGGGGGGCCCGTGGAAGAGGTGGCTACATGGCATACCAGCAGAACGCAGGGGCAGGTAAACGCTCTGTCGGTATTCTGTGTGGCTACTGCAACGCTCCATGCTCTGTTCTCACTGGGCGCCGATAACTCCTCTCTCACCTGCTACACACACACACACACACACACACACGCACGCACGCACGCACGCACGCACGCACGCACGCATGCAAACACACACACACACACACACGCACGCACACACACACACACACACACACACACACACACACACACACACACACACACACACACACACACACACACGCACACACGCACACACACATACTTCATAGACAAGAGAGGATAGAAGGAGGATGCTAAACTCCCCGTTCTCTCCTCACTTGCCTCTGCACTGGCTAGAATAGACAGAGGGTGAGAATAGGACCAGGGTAGCAGTCTTTAGTTATCTTGTTTTAGAGCTACTATACCTGCCAGCTCTGTGTTTGATAGGTAGGAATACTACCTACTGTAATGTACATCCACAGTACAATATGTGACTGAAAATCCAGGGAGCAGGATGTTGATTTCTCATGTGTTGGTCATATCACTCATACACTGCTATCAGCGAAGGCTCATAACTTGAAATCAGCATGTGCAATTGAAACCTTTGTGCAAATGTCCTATTGATATCGATGAGTTTACTCAAAAGTCTTAGTTCTACACGAATCTCAAGTTGGGATAAGACCATCAAGTCTCTGAATAACCAAGCCAGCATCATGAGAGTCCAGATTCTTTGTAGTGCCACGCTCTACCAACTTGTAGCTCAGTTGGTAGAGCATGGCGCTTGTAACACCATGGTAGTGGGTTCAATTCCCACGACCACCCATACATAAAATGTATGTATATGTGACTGTAAGACGCTTTGGATGAAAGGGTCTGCTTAAATTGGTTCACTTATTGACTTTTTTTAATTCCCTGGCCGTTGATTGGCTAGTACGATAGCTTAATGAATCACACTGATTTTGTCCACAGACACAGAAAGAAAAACAAGCGGTGGGGCTGGAATTGACAGACGGCGTTTTGGCTGAGAGGGGAAATGATCGGGCACTCTAATTGTCTGTCAGAAAGCCTGGCCCCTTACAGTTAGGCTTGGAGGTTCAGCCTAACACACACCACACACACACAAACTCACTATTCACACACCACACACGCACATGCACACATATACACACACACACACACACGCACGCACACACACACATGCACCTGATATGAGAAATCAAAGCAGAGACCTCACTTTGATGCCTTGTGACCTAGGTGGATCTGGGGGGTGAGGACTGGGGCAAGTATAAAGGCTATGGTTAGACTAGACTGGGTTTATCCAAGTTAGTGCAGGGCTGGCCTAGGCAATAAAGCTGAGCTTGGCGAGGCAGAGAGCCAGTAACAGAGCTAGCCCTTGGCTACAGTATGTTGCTCCAGCTCTTCCACTGACTGTCTCCTGGATGATTCTGTCACTCTATCACGCTCACGGAGAACCAGAAGGGAAGGCCAGGGACCAGCAGGGCCCACAGGGCTGACATTTAGACTGGACCTTTCCCTGCAACTTCATCTACTACTTACTACCAAGAGACATGTTTCTACCCACTCCCCTCTGCATAGATATTGTCTGAAGTGATTGAGCAGATGGAATGTTCATATATACTTGTAGCTGGGTAGTTTAGCCACCATGCTAACTCATTTTTATGTGATGCTAAAGGATGGCTCTCACAGTAATAATGACATGCTGTATTGTTCTGTGTTGTTACTGTAACTCACTCATCATCAAGAACAAGACAGTCATGTGTTTGAATGTTTTGAAGTGATTCAGCGGATGTTTGCAGATGTAGGTCCTTGACGCACATCTGTTCCATACAACTGGTTCTGTTCTCAGAGCACCCGTAGGTTACAAAGGACCCTGTATGGGATCCTGTTAGGCTGTTGTATGACAGATTATTTATTTATACAAAAGATGACTTGACCTAATCTGAAACATAAACTATCACAATATTCAATAGTTAACGATAGACATGGGTTTTGAATTGCAATTGAAAAAAGGAGAGGTTGACAAGGAAGATGTTAACACATTACCCATCAAACACACGCGTGTCAGTACAGGATACCCCCTCTTAGCCCCCCAGGCCTACCCAGCCTCCCCCTGACGTGCCCTAGGGCATCATGGTCTAGATTAAATATTATTTCATCTGATAGAGGGAGCAGTGCTATAGGCGTGTAGGGATGTTGGACCTGCTAATCAGTTGGATCTGCTGCTAGAAAACAATAGTGTTTAAGACTAGAAATACACATTTGATCCACCCGCAATCCTCAGATCATGATGCCGTTCTTTATCTAGATTAAGATTTCATGATATTATTTTCCCCTTTCACCAATAAATCTCTCAAAGCAAAGTTAGGAACAATTTCATGTCAGATTCTTCTGTTTAGAAGTTATTAAACCGGAGCAGAATGTGCTTATAGATGATCACACTCTTCTAATAGAACATGGCCTGCTTCAAAGTTGTCTAGTGCAGAAGACCAGCAGTGTAGATCAAACTCAAACCAAAGGTGCCGTTGGTAGACAGTGGAAATGTCTGTGAGAGGCATAGTGAAGGAAACACACACACACACACACACACACACACACACACACACACACACACACACACACACACACACACACACACACACACACACACACACACACACACACACACACACACACACACACACACACACAGTGAAGAAGAAACCAATTCAAACCCCTTTGTGCTTAGAGGTACACTGGTTAAAGGACATACGGAGAGATGGGAGCAATGGGAGTCTGTGATTGGTGGTGAATGTGACCAGTTGTTTCTGTCTCTGACTTGGTTGGGCCTTGCAGAGAGCCTATGGTCCTGACTGGGACACTCCTCTGCTCACCTCACACACTCCCCTGGGTGCACTCTGCCTGACTGCCAGAAGGTTTGTTCACACCCTTCTACCCCCTCACTCCTCCTGACTATGTCCTCTTCTCCCTCCATCCTTCCCTCTCCATTCTATACTAGCTTCTCTCATCTCTTCTTCCTCTTTGCATATTCTGTCTGCTCTTACTTTCCTTCTTTCTTAATTTCTTTCCTTTCTCTCTCTCTCTCTCTCTCTCTCTCTCTCTCTCTCTCTCTCTCTCTCTCTCTCTCCCTCCCTCCCTCCCCCTTCCATCCTGTCTTTATTAGATGTAGAGGGTTTTTATGTACAAAGATACAAACTGTCACGTATATCTGTTCCTCCTGTTGTGCCTGATCCCTGTACTATGTATAAATCTGACTTTAGTGCATGCCACCTGTAGTGGTCATGGTAGTGGTGGACGTAGTCATAGATACTAGCTACTAGAGATGCACAATATATCAGTGAACATATCAGAATCGGTCGATATTAGCTAAAAATGTTAAAAACTGATGTCAAAGCTACCGTGCATACCTACAGTTGAAGTCGGAAGTTTACATACAGTTGAAGTCGGAAGTTTACATACAGTTGATGTCGGAAGTTTACCTACAGTTGAAGTCGGAAGTTTACATACAGTTGAAGTCGGAAGTTTACATACAGTTGAAGTCGGAAGTTTACATACAGTTGAAGTCGGAAGTTTACATACAGTTGATGTCGGAAGTTTACATACAGTTGATGTCGGAAGTTTACCTACAGTTGATGTCGGAAGTTTACCTACAGTTGAAGTCGGAAGTTTACCTACAGTTGATGTCGGAAGTTTACCTACAGTTGATGTCGGAAGTTTACCTACAGTTGAAGTCGGAAGTTTACCTACAGTTGATGTCGGAAGTTTACCTACAGTTGATGTCGGAAGTTTACCTACAGTTGATGTCGGAAGTTTACATACAGTTGATGTCGGAAGTTTACCTACAGTTGAAGTCAGAAGTTTACATACAGTTGAAGTCTGAAGTTTACCTACAGTTGAAGTCTGAAGTTTACCTACAGTTGAAGTCGGAAGTTTACCTACAGTTGAAGTCGGAAGTTTACCTACAGTTGAAGTCGGAAGTTTACCTACAGTTGATGTCGGAAGTTTACCTACAGTTGATGTCGGAAGTTTACCTACAGTTGATGTCGGAAGTTTACCTACAGTTGATGTCGGAAGTTTACCTACAGTTGATGTCGGAAGTTTACCTACAGTTGAAGTCGGAAGTTTACCTACAGTTGATGTCGGAAGTTTACCTACAGTTGATGTCGGAAGTTTACCTACAGTTGAAGTCGGAAGTTTACCTACAGTTGATGTCGGAAGTTTACCTACAGTTGATGTCGGAAGTTTACCTACAGTTGAAGTCGGAAGTTTACCTACAGTTGATGTCGGAAGTTTACCTACAGTTGAAGTCGGAAGTTTACCTACAGTTGAAGTCGGAAGTTTACCTACAGTTGAAGTCGGAAGTTTACCTACAGTTGATGTCGGAAGTTTACCTACAGTTGATGTCGGAAGTTTACCTACAGTTGATGTCGGAAGTTTACATACAGTTGAAGTCGGAAGTTTACATACAGTTGATGTCGGAAGTTTACATACAGTTGAAGTCGGAAGTTTACATACAGTTGAAGTCGGAAGTTTACCTACAGTTGAAGTCGGAAGTTTACCTACAGTTGACTGGAAGTTTACATACAGTTGAAGTGAAGTTTACATACAGTTGAAGTCGGAAGTTTACCTACAGTTGAAGTCGGAAGTTTACCTACAGTTGAAGTCGGAATTTTTATTACAGTTGAAGTCGGAAGTTTACCTACAGTTACAGTTGAAGTCGGAAGTTTACCTACAGTTGAAGTTGAAGTCGGAGTTTACCTACAGTTGAAGTCGGAAGTTTACCTACAGTTGAAGTCGGAAGTTTACATACAGTTGATGTCGGAAGTTTACATACAGTTGAAGTCGGAAGTTTACCTACAGTTGAAGTCAGAAGTTTACATACAGTTGATGTCGGAAGTTTACCTATAGTTGATGTAGGAAGTTTACATACAGTTGATGTCGGAAGTTTACATACAGTTGAAGTCGGAAGTTTACCTACAGTTGAAGTCGGAAGTTTACCTACAGTTGAAGTCGGAAGTTTACCTACAGTTGAAGTCGGAAGTTTACCTACAGTTGAAGTCGGAAGTTTACCTACAGTTGATGTCGGAAGTTTACCTACATTTGATGTCGGAAGTTTACATACAGTTGATGTCGAAAGTTTACATACAGTTGAAGTCGGAAGTTTACCTACAGTTGAAGTCGGAAGTTTACATACAGTTGATGTCGGAAGTTTACCTACAGTTGATGTCGGAAGTTTACATACAGTTGATGTCGGAAGTTTACCTACAGTTGAAGTCGGAAGTTTACATACAGTTGAAGTCGGAAGTTTACCTACAGTTGAAGTCGGAAGTTTACCTACAGTTGAAGTCGGAAGTTTACATACAGTTGAAGTCGGAAGTTTACCTACAGTTGAAGTCTGAAGTTTACCTACAGTTGAAGTCGGAAGTTTACCTACAGTTGAAGTCGGAAGTTTACCTACAGTTGAAGTCGGAAGTTTACATGCAGTTGATGTCGGAAGTTTACATACAGTTGAAGTCGGAAGTTTACCTACAGTTGAAGTCGGAAGTTTACATACAGTTGATGTCGGAAGTTTACATACAGTTGATGTCGGAAGTTTACATACACTAAGGTTTGAGTCATTGAAACTCGTTTTTCAACCACCACACATTTCTTGTTAACAAATTATATTTTCGGCAGTCGGTTACGACATCTACTTTGTGCACAAGTAATTTTTCCAACAATTGCTTACAGACAGATTATTTCACTTATAATTCACTATATCACAATTCCGTTGGGTCAGAAGTTTACATACACTAAGTTGACTGTGCCTTTAAACAGCTTGCTCGCGCACGCTTTTTCAGTTCTGCCCACAAATGTTCTATAGGATTGAGGTCAGGGCTTTGTGATGGCCACTCCAATACCTTGACTTTGTTGTCCTTAAGCCATTTTGCCACAACTTTGGAAGTATGCTTGGGGTCATTGTCCATTTGGAAGACCCATTTGCGACCAAGCTTTAACTTCCTGACTGATGTCTTGAGATTTTTGCTTCAATATATCCACAAAATTTCCCCCCTCATGATGCCATCTATTTTGTGAAGTGCACCAGTCCCTCCTGCAGCAAAGCACCCCCCACAACATGATGCTGTCACCCCGTGCTTCACGATTGGGATGGTGTTCTTTGGCTTGCAAGCCTCCCCCTTTTTCCTCCAAACATAACAATGGTCATTCTGGCCAAACAGTTCTATTTTTGTTTCATCAGACCAGAGGACATTTCTCCAAAAAGTACGATCTTTGTCCCCAACCTTTGTCTGGCTTTTTTATGGCGGTTTTGGAGCAGTGGCTTCTTCCTTGCTGAGCGGCCTTTCGGGTCATGTCGATATAGGACTCGTTTTACTGTGGATATAGATACTTTTGTACCTGTTTCCTCCAGTATCTTCACGAGGTCCTTTTCTGTTGTTCTGGGATTGATTTGCACTTTTTGCACCAAAGACAGAACGCGTCTCCTTCCTGAGCGGTATCACGGCTGCGTGGTCCCATGGTGTTTATACTTGTGTACTATTGTTTGTACAGATGAACCTGGTACCTTCAGGCATTTGGAAATTGCTCCCAATGATGAACCAGACTTGTGGAGGTCTACAGTCTTTTTTCTGAGGTCTTGGCTGATTTATTTTGATTTTCCCATGATGTCAAGCAAAGAGGCACTGAGTTTTAAGGTAGGTTTTGAAATTCATCCACAGGTACACATCCAATTGACTCAAATTATGTATCAGAAGCTTCTAAAGCCATGATATCATTTTCTGGAATTTTCCAAGCTGTTTAAAGGCACCGTCAACTTAGTGTATGTAAACCTCTGACCCACTGGAATTGTGATACAGTGAGTTATAAGTGAAATAATCTGTCTGTAAACAATTGTTGGAAAAATGATTTGTGTCATGCACAAAGTAGATGTCCTAATTGACTTGCCAAAACTATAGTTGGTTAACAAGAAATTTGTGGAGTGGTTGAAAAACGAGTTTCAATGACTCCAACCTAAGTGTATGTAAACTTCCGACTTCAACTGTGTATGACGTAATGACGCCACATAAAACTTTGCTCTACACTTGCAAAACAGCATTCCTAACCTAGCCCACAAAGTCTGCTGTGGGGATCGAGCCGTCAACAAGTCCAGCAGTCATTTGAAAGAGTAAGACAATTTCAGCGAGACAACTCAAAGGCGAAATCCATTAAAGCCAAGATAATGGAATTCATTGCCCTTGACAATCAACCGTTCTCTGTCGTGGGTGATGTTGGCTTTTGCTGACTGGTCGAGCACCAGTACACATTACCAAGTGCGCTATTTTTCAGATGTTGCCCTACCGGAGTTACACAGTAATAGCGTCACTGTTGTTAGCTTCACAACATACATACTATGGAACGCCATTTAGGTCTGCGTGTCAAAAAAGATACAGTAGCACTGTCAAAGCTGTTTAAAAAAGTCTGCAAAGAAGCAAACACCGGTCACAAATTATGTGTTTACTATACCGAATTGGTAATAAAGTATCATTTGTTCGACTTCAACTTCTGGGGTAGATAGCTTTAGCTTGGTACCTAGCTAGTACCAAAACAACCAGCCTGAAAACAATGACCAGTAGAAACTGCAGTCATTTTCATTATTCTTAGCAATGATTTAGGAATCCTTGTGAGTAGGTATTAGCTAGGTAGCCACTTGTTGTTCGCCAATTGAAATTGAACTTCAGTTCATGAAAATGAATAGCTCGCCAGCTACTTAACTCTGTTTCCGAAAGCTAATGTTATAATCAGCCAGCTAGCTTCATCTGGCTAGTGAGGCTCAACCGGACCGGGTTATGTGTTGTGAAGCTAGCCACAATAAGGATTAGGCACAATAGTGGAATTTGCGGATTGCCTTCAAAAAACAAGTATGTCATTGTCAGTGATGCAAATTAATACAAATAGGAGAATTATGCCATACTTTTATTATGAAGGCTAACCGCAAATTCCACTATTGTGGCTAATCTTTATTGTGGCTAGCTTCACATAGATGGGTCCGACCATCATTAATCAAATAAGAACTGTCTTATAAATGTTGGTTAATTTAGATGATGACACCTAGCTATATAATTAGCTAGCTAACTATATTGCTACTGAAACAGATGTCGTTTTGCTATGTTTTTGGGGATGAACATTGTTTGCATCCATGAGCTAGCTAGCTTTTTTTATGGCCAGCACTGTAATCAATGTGTAATAACTACATAAAAAATGTATGAACGCGTTAAATTATTATGTGATGTGCAGTTGTAACCAATGTGAAATGGCTAGCTAGTTAGCTTGCTCTGAGACCTTGAAGTAGTGGTTCCCCTTGCTCTGCAAGGGCTGTGGCTTTTGTGGAGCGATGGTTAACGATGCTTCGTGGGTGTAAGTTGTTGATGTGTGCAGAGGGTCCCTGGTTCAAGCCCGGGTATGGGCGAGGGGACGGACTAAAGTTATACTGTTACACAGTCATGTTCAGGTCCTGATTGGTCAACAAGCTTATTTGACACATCAATTAGTGTTATTTGACACATCAAAGACCCAAACGGTGTTCCATAGAAATCCTGGTTGAGAGTGACATGACTGAACAAATGAACAACGAAACAGCACTGCAAGTAAGTGACTGAAATAGGTTTGAATATGTTTTACTGGCAATGGGGACACAGTTAAATGTCAACAAAATACATTTTTGGTGTGTGTGTGTAACCTTTATTTAACTAGGCAAGTCAGTTAAGAACAAATTCTTATTTACAATGACGGCCCGGACAACGCTGGGCCAATTGTGCTTTGCCCTATGGGACTCCCAATCACGGCCGGATGTGATACAGCCTGGATTCGAACCAGGGACTGTGTTGACGCCTTTTGCACTGAGATGCAGTGTCTTAGACCGCTGTGTCCATGTGTGTTTGTTAACTATTTAACTGTACTAGAATGTTTTTTTTTTTTTTTTTTAATTTCACCTTTATTGAATCAGATAGGCTAGTTTAGAACAATTTCTCATTTGCAACTGTGACCTGGCCAAGGTAAAGCAAAGCAGTGTGACACAGACAACAACACATGGAGTAAACAATAAACAAGCCAATAACACAATAAACAAGTCAATGACACAGTAGAAAAAAGAAAGTCTATATACAGTGTGTGCAAAAAGCATGAGGAGGTATGCAATAAATAGGCCATAGGAGCAAATAGTTACAATTTAGCAGATTAACACTGGAGTGATAAATGAGCAGATGATGATGTGCAAGTAGAGATACTGGTGTGCAAAAGATCAGAAAAGTAAATAAAATAAAAACAGTATGGGGATGAGGTAGGTAGATCGGCTGGGCTATTTACAGATGGACTATGTACAGCTGCAGCGATCGGTTAGCTGCTCAGATAGCTGATGTTTAAAGTTGGTGAGGGAAATAAAAGTCTCCAACTTCAGAAATTTTTACAATTTGTTCCAGTCACTGGCAGCAGAGAACTGGAAGGAAAGGCGGCCAAATGAGGTGTTGGCTTTGGGGATGATCAGTGAGATATACCTGCTGGAACGTGTGCTGTTATCGTGACCAGTGAACCGAGATAAGGCGGAGCTTTACCTAGCAGAGACTTATAGATGACTTGGAGCCAGTGGGTCTGGCGATGAATATGTAGCGAGGGCGAGCCGACTAGAGCATACAGGTCGCAGTGGTGGGTGGTATAAGGTGATTTGGTAACAAAACGGATGGCACTGTGATAGACTGCATCCAGTTTGCTGAGTAGAGTATTGGAAGCTATTTTGTAGATGACGTCGCCGAAGTCGAGGATCGGTAGGATAGTCAGTTTTACTAGGGTAAGTTTGGCGGCGTGAGTGAAGGAGGCTTTGTTGCGAGGTAGAAAGCCGGTTCTAGATTTGATTTTGGATTGGAGATGTTTAATATGAGTCTGGAAGGAGACTTTACAGTCTAGCCAGACACCTAGGTATTTATAGTTGTCCACATATTCTAGGTCGGAACCGTCCAGGGTGGTGATGCGGGTGCGGGCAGCGAACGGTTTTTTAAAAAGCATGCATTTGGTTTTTACTAGCATTTAAGAGCAGTTGGAGAGTTGTATGGCATTGAAGCTCGTTTGGAGGTTAGTTAGCACATTGTCCAAGGAAGGGCCAGAAGTATACAGAATGGTGTCGTCTGCGTAGAGGTGGATCAGAATTCTTAAAAGGCCACTAAAATGTTGAATATCGGCTATTGGTATCTGATTTTGGCAAGGAAAATATTGGATATTGGTATCGGCCGAAAATGTCATACCGGTGCATCAATACTAGCTACTGTTGTTGTCATACCGGTGCATCAATACTAGCTACTGTTGTTGTCATACCGGTGCATCAATACTAGCTACTGTTGTTGTCATACCGGTGCATCAATACTAGCTACTGTTGTTGTCATACCGGTGCATCAATACTAGCTACTGTTGTTGTCATACCGGTGCATCAATACTAGCTACTGTTGTTGTCATACCGGTGCATCACTACTAGCTACTGTTGTTGTCATACCGGTGCATCAATACTAGCTACTGTTGTTGTCATACCGGTGCATCACTACTAGCTACTGTTGTTGTCATACCGGTGCATCAATACTAGCTACTGTTGTTGTCATACCGGTGCATCACTACTAGCTACTGTTGTTGTCATACCGGTGCATCACTACTAGCTACTGTTGTTGTCATACCGGTGCATCAATACTAGCTACTGTTGTTGTCATACTGGTGCATCACTACTAGCTACTGTTGTTGTCATACCGGTGCATCACTACTACCTACTGTTGTTTTCTGTGTTCTTGTATGTACTGCTCCAAGCTGACATGCTATCCGTGATTCACTTACCGTATCTGCATGGTAGTTGTTGGTCGTTAGTCGTTCTTGATGACAAGCTCAAAAGCTGGTATGTAGGAGGGATCTGGAGCGTTTGAGGCTAAATGTATCCCCCCATTATTATACACAGATGGTTTGGTCATTTCCTCCAGGCAGACTCTTGTGTGATTACGACATTGATGTGATTTGTAACAGCTCAGAGCTGAAGCAGTGTGGCACTCTGGGACATGATTTCTATTCATGTGTCCCAGGCAGCTGACACACTGGTCCAACCAGTGACTGACCTCAGTTCTAAATGCAGCCTAAACATGCCCACTGGATAATTTAGTTTTCCCTTGTCATTTGTTGAGGGCACGTGTCTGAAAAGTGAGGTTGAGTCGGAGGAGAATGGAACAAGACGCTAGCGTCTCTTCACCCGTCTTACAGTACTTCCTTCTCTCCCCCTCTTTCTAGAGCTGCAGGTGATCATTCCATTCAGGTGATCGCCATCCCTCAATCAGTAACAATAATCTGAAATCTCCTGTCCATTCTGCCTTCTCTCTCCTACATGGGTCGAGCTTCCCCCAATCTCTATAACATCCCCCCTTCCCATCCCCTGATGGACAGCTATGTCAGAATCACTCCAAAGGAAAACAGACTGTTCACTCAAACTAGGCCACCCCGACTCCCCTACCCAGAGCCCAGAGGGTGTGAAAATGAACCACGTAGCTCTCCGACGCCTGTCTCCCCGCATGATGAAGATAGATATATGTGTCTGCCCAATTCTACCCAGCTCCTCTACCAGCAGTCCTTTACCAGCAGTCCTCTACCAGCAGTTCTCTACCAGCAGTCCCCTACCAGCAGTCCTCTACCAGCAGTCCTTTACCAGCAGTCCTCTACCAGCAGTTCTCTACCAGCAGTCCCCTACCAGCAGTCCTCTACCAGCAGTCCTCTACCAGCAGTCTCTACCAGCAGTCCCCTACCAGCAGTCCTCTACCAGCCCTACCAGCAGTCCTCTACCAGCAGTCCTTTACCAGCAGTCCCCTACCAGCAGTCCCTCTACCAGCAGTCCTTTACCAGCAGTCCTCTACCAGCAGTTCTCTACCAGCAGTCCCCTACCAGCAGTCCTCTACCAGCAGTCCTTTACCAGCAGTCCTCTACCAGCAGTCCTCTACCAGCAGTCCCCTACCAGCAGTCCTCTACCAGCAGTCCTCTACCAGCAGTCCTCTACCAACAGTCCTCTACCAGCAGTCCTCTACCAGCAGTCCTCTACCAGCAGTCCTCTACCAGCAGTCCTCTACCAACAGTCCCCTACCAGCAGTCCTCTACCAGCAGTCCTCTACCAGCAGTCCCCTACCAACTGTCCTCTACCAGCAGTCCCCTACCAACAGTCTTCTACCAGCAGTCCCCTCTACCAGCAGTCCTCTACCAGCAGTCCCCTACCAGCAGTCCTCTACCAGCAGTCCTCTACCAACAGTCCCCTACCAGCAGTCCTCTACCAGCAGTCCTCTACCAGCAGTCCTCTACCAACAGTCCCCTACCAGCAGTCCTCTACCAGCAGTCCTCTACCAGCAGTCCCCTACCAGCAGTCCCCTACCAACTGTCCTCTACCAGCAGTCCCCTACCAACAGTCTTCTACCAGCAGTCCTCTACCAGCAGTCCCCTACCAACAGTCTTCTACCAGCAGTCCTCTACCAGCAGTCCCCTACCAACAGTCTTCTACCAGCAGTCCTCTACCAGCAGTCCCCTACCAACAGTCCCCTACCAGCAGTCTTCTACCAGCAGTCCTCTACCAGCAGTCCCCTACCAACAGTCCTCTACCAGCAGTCCTCTACCAGCAGTCCCCTACCAACAGTCTTCTACCAGCAGTCCTCTACCAGCAGTCCCCTACCAACAGTTTTCTACCAGCAGTCCTCTACCAGCAGTCCCCAGCACCTACCAGCAGTCCTCTACCAGCAGTCCTCTACCAGCAGTCCCCTACCAACTGTCCTCTACCAGCAGTCCCCTACCAACTGTCCTCTACCAGCAGTCTTCTACCAGCAGTCCTCTACCAGCAGTCCTCTACCAGCAGTCCTCTACCAGCAGTCCCCTACCAACTGTCCTCTACCAACAGTCTTCTACCAGCAGTCCTCTACCAGCAGTCCCCTACCAACAGTCTTCTACCAACAGTCCTCCTTCTTTTCTCATGGTGTTTGTTTGCCTGTGATGCATGAAAGTGTGTGTGTATATGTGTGTGTTTGTGTGTGTATTTGGTCTGTGGATGTGAAAGCGTGTTGGATGAAGATATAAGGGCTGCAGCGCTGTGTCTGTGGATGGATGGCAGTACTCCTCTTCCTGTGAACATACAGAATATATCATCTAGTAACTATCATAATTCCAGCCTATCAGAGCACAAAATGAGGAGCCATTATCTAGCAATTATTTATGAACTGCCATCGCAGGCTGAAAAGAACTTGTCCTTTGTTAATTAGTCACCTATTCGGTTAAGAAATGGTGTTTGAGACGGGGACTGAAAGCCACTCCAGGCATAACAGAAAGAGAGCCTCATCTTTTCAAATGACATAGGTGGAAATGGAGCTAATTGCAGATGCTCTGAAATTCAAAGCTAATTTTGAAGCACATTTGACAAGTGTATTATTCACTTTTTCTGAAGAGATCTGCACTGCTCTGTGCCTACACATGCGTGCACACTTGTGCCTGCCTGAATGGGTTTGTGTGTGTGCAGGTGTGTACTTGCAAGGTCAGTGTGTGTGACTGAATGAGACAGGGTTTTGTTTGAGAAAATAGACACACACACTCTGGGGCCCTCTCAAATGGATCCAGTGCCTCTGACAGTGTGGCCTGAGGCAGGTGATTGTGTGAAATGTTATTTCCAAGGTTGGCACCAGTCCTCCAGGCCACTTGTCAACTCTTCCACTATCTTTCTATGGAAGAGCTTTTTAAATGTTTTTTCTCGCAAACATCAACACATAAATAGTGTGAATAATGTTGCTGACAGGACAGGTGTTAAGCGTTTCTCTCTCCATTAGGCACAACGTTTAGAAGACAGGCTTGGCAGTAGACCCAGACATGTTAACGAAAGAGCTTTTCATTCATCATGACACAAAGCGGAAGCACATGATAGCATTCTCCGTGAAATTACCAGCATTTCAAAAGTTTTGAAATCACCCCTTGAAACATGTAATTAAAATCTTGACTGGAGGTGCTCATGTAGATAAATAGACTGGTAAACAGACTTGTGAAGAGGATGATGACAGTGATTTTGACAGACAGTAATGGTGATGACCATGATGGAAGTGGTCAGAATGGACTTCATCCGTCCTCTATACACACGGCATGCTGAGGAGAAGAGAAGAGGATCCACTCCGCTAAGCCTATATAGTCCCCATCCTGTTGCCGCGGCAACCCAGAGCCTCACACATTTGTTGTGGAGATGAGTAATGGCCCCCCAATTAAGAAGGTGTGTGTTTGGCAGGATGTTGGAGAGAAAGGCCACCTCGTCTTGATCGTTTGTTATTACTATATTATTTTGTAATTATTGTTTTTAATAGATGATACTGAAATGGGAGACTGTATCATGGTTGTCACACCACAGGGGGTGTTTGGTGACTATAGTGGCCTTATGTTACTAAATGTGATGATGTAACTATAGTGTACAATGATTGTTGACCATCGCTATTGTTTAAGGGTTTTCCTGGCCTCCCATTAACATCCACTGAAGGGAAAGCACAGAGCAATGATTCCCTGCGGCAACAAATCACCTCTATGTTTCCTAACATCTCATAAAAAGTGCTATTTATTTATTAATTTGTTGGTTTGTTTCATGTTTGTACCCTTTGATACATGTTGTGGAGCGTTATGTGTAATGGACGAGAGGACTAGAGAACCAGATAGAGCCTGTGTTTAGCCTCTGGTATGTCATTATGTGTAATGGACTAGAGGACTAGAGAACCAGATAGAGCCTGTGTTTAGCCTCTGTCATGTCATTATGTGTAATGGACTAGAGGACTAGAGAACCAGATAGAGCCTGTGTTTAGCCTCTGTCATGTCATTATGTGTAATGGACTAGAGGACTAGAGAACCAGATAGAGCCTGTGTTTAGCCTCTGTCATGTCATTATGTGTAATGGACTAGAGGACTAGAGAACCAGATAGAGCCTGTGTTTAGCCTCTGTCATGTCATTATGTGTAATGGACTAGAGGACTAGAGAACCAGATAGAGCCTGTGTTTAGCCTCTGTCATGTCATTATGTGTAATGGACTAGAGGACTAGAGAACCAGATAGAGCCTGTGTTTAGCCTCTGTCATGTCATTATGTGTAATGGACTAGAGGACTAGAGAACTAGATAGAGCCTGTGTTTAGCCTCTGTCATGTCATTATGTGTAATGGACTAGAGGACTAGAGAACCAGATAGAGCCTGTGTTTAGCCTCTGTCATGTCATTATGTGTAATGGACTAGAGAACTAGAGAACTAGATAGAGCCTGTGTTTAGCCTCTGTCATGTCATTATGTGTAATGGACGAGAGGACTAGAGAACCAGATAGAGCCTGTGTTTAGCCTCTGTCATGTCATTATGTGTAATGGACTAGAGGACTAGAGAACCAGATAGAGCCTGTGTTTAGCCTCTGTCATGTCATTATGTGTAATGGACTAGAGAACTAGAGAACTAGATAGAGCCTGTGTTTAGCCTCTGTCATGTCATTATGTGTAATGGACGAGAGGACTAGAGAACTAGATAGAGCCTGTGTTTAGCCTCTGTCATTCATTATGTGTAATGGACTAGAGAACTAGAGAACTAGATAGAGCCTGTGTTTAGCCTCTGTCATGTCGTTATGTGTAATGGACTAGAGAACTAGATAGAGCCTGTGTTTAGCCTCTGTCATGTCATTATGTGTAATGGACTAGAGAACTAGAGAACTAGATAGAGCCTGTGTTTAGCCTCTGTCATGTCATTATGTGTAATGGACTAGAGAACTAGAGAACTAGATAGAGCCTGTGTTTAGCCTCTGTCATGTCATTATGTGTAATGGACTAGAGAACTAGAGAACTAGATAGAGCCTGTGTTTAGCCTCTGTCATGTCGTTATGTGTAATGGACTAGAGGACTAGAGAACTAGATAGAGCCTGTGTTTAGCCTCTGTCATGTCGTTATGTGTAATGGACGAGAGGACTAGAGAACTAGATAGAGCCTGTGTTTAGCCTCTGTCATGTCATTATGTGTAATGGACTAGAGGACTAGAGAACTAGATAGAGCCTGTGTTTAGCCTCTGTCATGTCATTATGTGTAATGTGTTTAGCCTCTGTCATGTCATTATGTGTAATGGACTAGAGAACCAGATAGAGCCTGTGTTTAGCCTCTGTCATGTCATTATGTGTAATGGACTAGAGAACTAGAGAACTAGATAGAGCCTGTGTTTAGCCTCTGTCATGTCATTATGTGTAATGGACTAGAGAACCAGATAGAGCCTGTGTTTAGCCTCTGTCATGTCATTATGTGTAATGGACTAGAGAACTAGATAGAGCCTGTGTTTAGCCTCTGTCATGTCATTATGTGTAATGGACTAGAGAACTAGAGAACTAGATAGAGCCTGTGTTTAGCCTCTGTCATGTCATTATGTGTAATGGACTAGAGAACTAGATAGAGCCTGTGTTTAGCCTCTGTCATGTCATTATGTGTAATGGACTAGAGGACTAGAGAACTAGATAGAGCCTGTGTTTAGCCTCTGTCATGTCATTATGTGTAATGGACTAGAGGACTAGAGAACTAGATAGAGCCTGTGTTTAGCCTCTGTCATGTCGTTATGTGTAATGGACTAGAGAACCAGATAGAGCCTGTGTTTAGCCTCTGTCATGTCGTTATGTGTAATGGACTAGAGAACCAGATAGAGCCTGTGTTTAGCCTCTGTCATGTCGTTATGTGTAATGGACTAGAGGACTAGAGAACTAGATAGAGCCTGTGTTTAGCCTCTGTCATGTCATTATGTGTAATGGACTAGAGGACTAGAGAACTCATTATGTGTAATGGACTAGAGAACTAGATAGAGCCTGTGTTTAGCCTCTGTCATGTCATTATGTGTAATGGACTAGAGAACCAGATAGAGCCTGTGTTTAGCCTCTGTCATGTCATTATGTGTAATGGACTAGAGAACTAGAGAACTAGATAGAGCCTGTGTTTAGCCTCTGTCATGTCATTATGTGTAATGGACTAGAGAACTAGAGAACTAGATAGAGCCTGTGTTTAGCCTCTGTCATGTCATTATGTGTAATGGACTAGAGAACTAGATAGAGCCTGTGTTTATCCTCTGTCATGTCATTATGTGTAATGGACGAGAGGACTAGAGAACGAGATAGAGCCTGTGTTTAGCCTCTGTCATGTCATTATGTGTAATGGACTAGAGAACTAGAGGACCAGATAGAGCCTGTGTTTAGCCTCTGTCATTCATTATGTGTGATGGACTAGAGAACTAGAGAACCAGATAGAGCCTGTGTTTAGCCTCTGGTATGTCATTATGTGTAATGGACTAGAGAACTAGAGGACCAGATAGAGCCTGTGTTTAGCCTCTGTCATTCATTATGTGTAATGGACTAGAGAACTAGAGAACCAGATAGAGCCTGTGTTTAGCCTCTGGTATGTCATTATGTGTAATGGACTAGAGAACTAGAGGACCAGATAGAGCCTGTGTTTAGCCTCTGGTATGTCATTATGTGTAATGGACTAGAGAAATAGACGACCAGATAGAGCCTGTGTTTAGCATTTACATTTACATTTACATTTAAGTCATTTAGCAGACGCCATTCATTATGTGTAATGGACTAGAGAAATAGAGGACCAGATAGAGCCTGTGTTTAGCCTCTGTCATTCATTATGTGTAATGGACTAGAGAACTAGAGATCCAGATAGAGCCTGTGTTTAGCCTCTGGTATGTCATTATGTGTAATGGACTAGAGAACTAGAGGACCAGATAGAGCCTCTGTCATGTCATCCACCCATTGGCTCTGTAGTGGTGTTCCCAGATGGGGTCTCCCTAATGGTAGTAGCATTGACACAACACTTCTCCAGAGCTCCAGTCAGCCCAGCCTCACCAGGCGTAAGCTCTGCTGCTGGCGACGTGTTGAGGCTGCAGCCAGGAAGGGGCCCTGCAGATGTTCCACAGCTCCAACACATGTGTCTGGCCGTGCTAGAGACCGGCTGCTGAACACTGTCCATGTTAGGGCGATGGTTGGGAGTTGACACAACTGTTGTAATAGAGTTATTTCACTCATTTTATGAGGTACTGTAATTAGAAATGCTTTATTTATACAAATTTAAAAAAATAGATAAGGAGGCATAGATGACAACAACTACCAAATACACAATAATAATAAAAAACAAATACATTCTCCATCAGAATGGACAGATAGACAGACAGAGGACAAGCGTCGCTATAGGAACAGCAGAGCCATGCCATTCTTGTCCCAACCTTGATCTCTCCAATGCTGCTGTTCAATTCCTCTACGTTTTTCACTTCCACGCACTCAAAGTTAATAATTTGCATGTACAGAAAGGAGAATTAGTTTAGCACAATAATCAATCAATAATCTGTAGTCTGTAAACGGGAGCTTTTTACCTGCATTTTATTCCACATTTTACATAGATAGTGGTATCATGATCTCCCGGAATAATACAAGTCATTTTGCCGTGCTTTGTTAGATGAGACGTTCACGGCACCCGGGACACCGGCAGCCAAGGACTCATTTTCCATGTCAGTGCAAACAAAGCCGCCAGGTGTGTTTGTTGTAAGTGTGTGTGTGTGCGCACCTGCAAGAGTGTTAATGTTGTATTTGTCTCCCTGTCATTCCTGCCAGGTTGTTCTCCCTAGTCTGTATTTAGGGGGATGCTTCTGCTGGCTGGCATCATGGCGGGTGGCCTGTGAGGGGAACAGAGTGTCAAAGGGAAGGGGCCAGGCGGAGGCCTCCTCCTCAGTGGGAACTAATGTGGGTGTTGGTGGCATGGCTCTGTAAAGGTCTTCATTTGTTTGTTGTTAAAGATCTAATTAGGAAGAAGAGAGGAAACAGAACGGGACGGCTAATTAGAGGGGAGCTCAGAAATCACTTTGAACCTCAAGGACACCCGGCTATTAGCGTGCACATAAAACGTTTATTAAAACCTAAGTGTGTGTGTGTATGTTTTGTTCCCTTCCTTAAATGATTAAAAACGCCTTGCTTGAGTGGGCATCCCCCTCTTCTGGAGAGATGCGGAGTGGAGAGGGCCGGCGCATCCTGAACGCCTCTCTCTTTCTGTCTTCCATCTCCTCGACTTTTTAGACATCTGTCTTGTGTTGTCTCCACAAACATTCACTGCATACCTGTAGGCCGACATTCACTGCATACCTGTAGGCCTTCATTCACTGCATACCTGTAGGCCGACATTCACTGCATACCTGTAGGCCTTCATTCACTGCATACCTGTAGGCCGACATTCACTGCATACCTGTAGGCCGACATTCACTGCATACCTGTAGGCCGACATTCACTGCATACCTGTAGGCCGACATTCACTGCATACCTGTAGCCCGACATTCACTGCATACATGTAGCCCGACATTCACTGCATACCTGTAGGCCGACATTCACTGCATACCTGTAGCCCGACATTCACTGCATACATGTAGCCCGACATTCACTGCATACATGTAGGCCTTCATTAACTGCATACATGTAGGCCTTCATTCACTGCATACACGTAGGCCTTCATTCACTGCATACACGTAGGCCTTCATTCACTGCATACCTGTAGGCCTTCATTCACTGCATACCTGTAGCCCGACATTCACTGCATACATGTAGGCCTTCATTAACTGCATACATGTAGGCCTTCATTCACTGCATACATGTAGGCCTTCATTCACTGCATACACGTAGGCCTTCATTCACTGCATACACGTAGGCCTTCATTCACTGCATACATGTAGGCCTTCATTCACTGCATACATGTAGGCCTTCATTCACTGCATACATGTAGGCCTTCATTCACTGCATACATGTAGGCCTTCATTCACTGCATACATGTAGGCCTTCATTCACTGCATACATGTAGGCCTTCATTCACTGCATACATGTAGGCCGACATTCACTGCATACATGTAGGCCTTCATTCACTGCATACACGTAGGCCTTCATTCACTGCATACACGTAGGCCTTCATTCACTGCATACACGTAGGCCTTCATTCACTGCATACATGTAGGCCTTCATTCACTGCATACCTGTAGGCCGACATTCACTGCATACATGTAGGCCTTCATTCGCTGCATACCTGTAGGCCTTCATTCACTGCATACATGTAGGCCTTCATTCACTGCATACATGTAGGCCTTCATTCACTGCATACATGTAGGCCTTCATTCACTGCATACCTGTAGGCCTTCATTCACTGCATACATGTAGGCCGACATTCACTGCATACATGTATGCCTACATTCACTGCATACATGTAGGCCTTCATTATCTGCATACATGTAGGCCGACATTCACTGCATACATGTAGGCCTTCATTCACTGCATACATGTAGGCCTTCATTCACTGCATACATGTAGGCCTTCATTCACTGCATACATGTAGGCCAACATTCACTGCATATAGTGGGGCAATCAGCCCAATTGTGCAAGTACTTATTTTCCACCATAATTTGCAAATAAAATCATAAAAAACCCTACAATGTGATTTTCTGGATTTTTAAAATTCTCATTTTGTCTGTCATAGTTGAAGTGTACCTATGATGAAAATTACAAGCCTCTCTCCTCTTTTTAAGTGGGAGAACTTGCACAATTGGTGGCTGACTAAATACTTTTTTGCCCCACTGTACATGTAGGCTGACATTCACTGCATACATGTAGGCCGACATTGTAAATAAGAATTTGTTCTTAACTGACTTGCCTAGTTCAATAAAGGTTCCATAAAACTTTTTTTTTTTTACATGAAGTGAAAGTATGTTTCGTTATTTTGGTCAGTCAGTAGAGTGAATGAGTACATTTGGATTTGAAAAGCAAAGGCTAGATAAGTACAGTAATGTCAATGTGCAAAGATAGGTTTTTATCAACACATTATGAAGTCAGGAGACCTGTGGTCCATGTCAACACATTGTTCTACCCCACGAGTGATGTGTTTAAGCAGCATGGCTATTATAGTAAACTGAAACTAATATGAAAACAAATCATAAAAATCTATTTAGTATTTGCAGTGGCAATTTTAGTATGTAAATCTTGGTGGGGCAAAAAAAAATAATGTTTTAGATGCATGCCAAAAAAGCCATTACACAACACTAAACAATACATTAATTGCACTATAACGTTGACAAATGGTGCCCACAAACTATTAGGGCCTACATAAAGCTGTCCCATCAGCAGAGTCCCAACAGCAGTCCCAGCACCTTACCACTGCTACACCTGGCTGTCAGCGGAGCCTTGTCTGGCAGAAAAACAGTTAATTCAGCCTCATTTACTGCCTTTTTAAAAAACAACGCTGATATGGCTGACTTGCTTAAACAAATGAGGTTTCTACTGACAATTGAGATGTACAAACTATGGCATAAGGGGACGACTAGTGGATACGAGGGAATCCGTCATTTCGATTAAGACATTAATGAGCGAGCTAAGACGGACGTAGTCAATATAACTATTTGTTCAGCACTTTTGAAATGTACAGCGACAGAATTCAGAACATGAGCTGTTCTTACAGTATTCTCCTGGTACACCAAGTCAGAACCGTAAGATAAATAAAGGGGGCATATAAGCAGACAATGAAATCTCTTACAATGTTAGATGATGACATTTCTCTAAAATAGGCTTCATGTGCACAACCAAGTTAGAACAATGGGCTAAGTTATGAGGCAAAAAGGGACCAAATTACTAGGGTGATGCACAAGTTTACTTTGTTAGCTCAGTATACATATCTCCCTGGCATATTACATCATTTATGCAACAGCATACAAGGCATTTTTGGACTCATCTTGTTGTGCTGTGCTCACTTGAACAGGGAGGTGGCGCAGTGGTCCTTCGTGGGCAAATTTTGTCATCAAACTTTATCATCAAAGTCTGGCATTCTCTTAATTTATGGTGCTTTCAAGACAACTGGGTACTCTGGGGGAAAAAACAGGGTTGAATCATGACGTTAGGGATCTTCAGGTCGGAGCTCTAGAAAGAGGCCAAGTTCCCGATTTGGAATTCCGAGTTGGATGACCGTTCAAAACGGATTTTCCCAGTCGGAGCTCTTTTTTTCCCAGAGTTCCCAGTTGTCTTGAACTCACTGAAGTCTGAGATTTCCCAGTTTTGAATTTCCAGTTGTTTTGAACATAGCAAAAGTCATGCTGGATTGACAGCATGGCCAATGTCGAATGTTTATCCTTTTATGCTTTGAAAAGAGACCCTTAAACCCAGATTTGGACCACAAACCCACTCCACTGAATAGCTGGTTAGTGATTGCTTTGCAATGCTTGCAGTTAGCGACTGGTTCCTTCTAAACCACTTATTGTTTAATTTGTGATTTCCAACTTGTTGTGTAATGTTTATGTCCAATGGCCGATGAGCACCGATACGTTTTATCTATAATCTCTCTTCATAATTTCTCTTCATATGACAAGGGTTGAAAAGGATTTGTCAGTAGATTGTAGACTTGATTCATGATGATGACTGCTAGCTTGCTAGCTAAGAAGCTAAGATTTTTAAAGTATGATGCTGACATAATCAGTCCAATCAAAGCTACGGTAGATATAACGTGTTTAGACGTCATTTTATCTGTGACCAATGACCTTCTTGGATGGGCACTTCTAATGTAACTCCATGGCAGCATCCAAGGGGCTTGAATTTTCTAGCTCTCCCTGTAGATTTTGCAGTGACGTAGTGTCCCCATTAGTAACAGAACACTGCGCGAATCACGGCACAACGAGAGAACATTACCAGCCCCTAAGCTCTGTATTTTCCGCTGGCTGCCCCACCACCACCACCACCACCACCACCACCACCACCACATAAAGCACTGAGCTAGGCTCAAACACCTGAATTTTGGAGCTGCCTTACTCAAGAAAACAAAAAAGAGACCATGCAGCTTTATTTACTCAATAAATGTATTTTTACATTGTTTGCAAACTGATATGTGACACAAATTAATGCCAAATTAACATGCAAAAAAACAGGTGCTGCTCAAAACAGGCTCTGTCCTACCTGCTCTGAATGTCGGGTTGCCACTGACAACACAAATCCACCTGCTCTGAATGACGGGTCGCCACTGACAACACAAATCCACCTGCTCTGAATGACGGGTCGCCACTGACAACACAAATCCACCTGCTCTGAATGACGGGTCGCCACTGACAACACAAATCCACCTGCTCTGAATGACGGGTCGCCACTGACAACACAAATCCACCTGCTCTGAATGACGGGTCGCCACTGACAACACAAATCCACCTGCTCTGAATGACGGGTCGCCACTGACAACACAAATCCACCTGCTCTGAATGACGGGTCACCACTGACAACACAAATCCACCTGGTCTGAATGACGGGTTGCCACTGACAACACAAATCCACCTGCTCTGAATGACGGGTCGCCACTGACAACACAAATCCACCTGCTCTGAATGACGGGTCGCCACTGACAACACAAATCCACCTGCCCTGAATGACAGGTCGCCACTAGCAACAAATCAAATCAAATGTTATTTGTCTCAGGTTTAGACCTGACAGTGAAATGCTTACTTACTAGCCCTTAACCAACAATGCCGTTTTAAGAAACAATAAGTGTTAAGAAAGTATTTTCTAAATAAACTGAAGTAAACAATAAATACATAAAAATGAAAAAAATGAAAATAGAAAAATAAATATTTAAAGAGCAACAATAAAATAACAGTAATACGCCTATATACAGGGGGTGTGCAAAGCTGTAATCAAGGCAAAGGGTGGCTACTTTGTAGAATATCAAATATAAAATATATTTTGATTTTACTTTTGGTTACTACATGATTCCATATGTGTTATTTCAGAGTTTTGATGCCTTATTACATATACTATGTAGAAAATAGTCAAAAATATAAAGTGTCAACTTTTGACTTGGTACTGTATATAATATATATTTTTTTTTTGCTAAACAAGTGGGGCTCAAAATTCCCTGAATTATGGGTTGCCACTGAGTATTTGATTAATAAACATGTTTGGAAAAACAAAAAATATACTGAAACTATTCTATTTTACTCCAAAACGAAATCATATAAAATAAAAACCACCATGAATTCGAGTTAAATAAAATTCTAAGCTTTGGCCAACAATCTAGTGGGGTTTTCAAGTACTAAATGGCAGGCAAATGCTGCCAGTTGATGGCAATGTTTAAATAAGCCTAGCTTGTGCATCACTATCACCAGTGTCACTAGCTAACAAAATCAGCTAGGTAGCTAACTTGATTCTTCTTACAATACTAAAGTTAAAAAGTATTGTATTGGTGTAAACTTGGGCGAGAGAGAGTTTCCTTCCACCGTATTTTTTGTACCAGTCTGTACTATTCCTTTTAAATCCAAGTCACATTGAGATTTACTTCAGAATTTAAACCAAACCTAATCTAATGACTGACACAAGACCTTTGCCATGTTTCGTTGCCAAACAGTCTTGAACGTTGCAGATAGAAATGCCATGAATAGAGCCATGAATAGAGCTGATTCTACATATTCATATTATTCTACATAGGCTATTTCTATCTGAACATTCCAAAACGTTGCGTCCTGCTAAACACACCCCTGATGAACGTTGCAGATTGTGAAAGTGACACAATTTTTTTAAACAAAATAATATAAAAACTAGCAAATCAGTACTGAAAACTAACTGAAACTAAACAAATATAAAAACACGAAAGCATAATATTCTTTAAGTACATTCCATTTACACAGATAATGCAGCTCTCTGTGAGTGTGCACGGTTTGGAGCTGTAAGCTTTATATTACCTTTATTTAACTAGGCAAGTCAGTTAAGAACAAATTCTTATTTTCAATGACGGCCTAGGAACAGTGGGTTAACTGCCTGTTCAGCGGCAGAACGACAGACCTTGTCAGCTCGGGGGTTTGAACTTGCAACCTTCCGGTTACTAGTCCAACGCTCTAACCACTAGGCTACCCTGCCGCCCACTAGGCTACAAATGCCTTGTGTCTGTTTCTCCTCTCCACCACATCAGTAGTCCAGTACATTGTGGAATCTTGCCTGTGTCAAATCTAAAATGAATGAGGAATTGCTGTTCTAATCATATTGATTTATGAGCAGAAGCCCAAACATGAATAATAGATTTTCCTTCATCATTCTCCCGCTTATTTTAGGAGAATCTCATTTTGGTTATTTTTCACTCTTGAGCTCTTAGTGTGTGTATTTCACACAGTTATTATGTGTGTGTTTTGAAGCGAGCAAGTGAAGATTACATGAACTGACCTGTTGTAAGTTCTGCTAAAGATTTTATTTGACCATCATTTTTAGCCTGAGGCCACATCAGCTACACTAGTTTTAGGGAGCAGGGCTGGTATGTGTGTAATGTAGTGCCCCTGTACCCAGTCTCTCATACCACATTACACACACACACACACTGCCAGTGGGGCAGCTGGGGGGAGGTGGGCGGTGGGGGGAAGCATCATGGATGTTTGCTGTAGTTTGCCTTCCTCTTTACTACACCACAATACCATGCAGAAAAACAACAACAACATAGCAATAAAATAACAACAAAAAAAGCCATTACGTTACTATAGTACTGTGTAAAATGTTTCCAAGATGATGGACATGCGTCCCATCCCGCCCCTCCCTCCCTCCCTCCCTCCCTCCCTCCCTCCCTCCCTCCCTCCCTCCCTCCCTCCCTCCCTCCCTCCCTCCCTCCCTCCCTCCCTCCCTCCCCCCCCTCCCACCCACCCCTCCATCCCTCCCTCCCTCCCCTCCCTCCCTCCCTCCCCTCCCTCCCTCCCTCCCTCCCTCCCTCCCTCCCTCCCTCCCTCCCTCCCTCCCTCCCTCCCTCCCTCCCCCTCCCTCCCTCCCCTCCCACCCACCCACCCACCCACCCACCCTCCCTCCCTCCCTCCCTCCCTCCCTCCCTCCCCCCTCCCACCCACCCCTCCATCCCTCCCTCCCTCCCCTCCCTCCCTCCCCTCCCTCCCTCCCTCCCTCCCTCCCTCCCTCCCTCCCTCCCTCCCTCCCTCCCTCCCTCCCTCCCTCCCTCCCTACCTCCCTCCCTCCCCTCCCACCCACCCACCCACCCTCCCTCCCTCCCTCCCTCCCTCCCTCCCTCCCTCCCACCCACCCCCCCTCCCTCCCTCCCTCCCTCCCTCCCTCCTCCCCTCCCTCCCTCCCTCCCCTCCCTCCCTCCCTCCCTCCCTCCCTCCCTCCCTCCCTCCCTCCCTCCCTCCCTCCCTCCCTATACTATACTCTTATCTCTCAGGGTTCCCAGATTATGGGTTCTATTCCGGGGCCGGGCCCAGTGACCTGCGGGGGCCGCCCTGCTCCTTTGCCGACTTTGGCTCCCTCGGGCCCCATGCTGCTCAGATGCTGCAGCACAGTGAGCATCATGCCACCTCCGCCTGCAACTCCCCCCTCCAGCACCACCTGCAGCACAGCCCGGACCCCTTTAAGAGCCCAGGTGTGTACCCCGCTAACGTCTCATTCAATCCTTCAATTAGTCAATGATGCCATTCAGATTCATGAACTCTACTTAGGAATTATCAGAAGGCTATTGTGTGTGTGTGTGTGTGTGTGTGTGTGTGTGTGTGTGTGTGTGTGTGTGTGTGTGTGTGTGTGTGTGTGTGTGTGTGTGTGTGTGTGTGTGTGTGTGTGTGTGTGTGTGTGTGAGAAAGAAAGAGTGTAAAAGAGTAAAAGAGAGAGAGTGTAAAAGAGAGAGTGAGAGTGTGAAAGAGAGAGAGAGTGAGAGTGTAAAAGAGAGAGAGAGAGTGAGAGTGTAAAAGAGAGAGAGAGCAAGAGTTTTTAAAGAGAGAGTGAGAGTGTAAATGAGAGAGAGAGTGAGAGTGTAAAAGAGAGAGTGAGAGAGAGTGAGAGTGTAAAAGAGAGAGAGAGAGCGAGAGTGTAAAAGAGAGAGTGAGAGTGTAAAAGAGAGAGTGTGAAATAGAGAGAGAGAGTGAGAGTGTAAAAGAGAGAGAGAGTGTACAAGAAAGAGAGTGAGAGTGTAAAAGCGAGGGAGAGAGTGAGAGTGTAAAAGAGACAGAGAGAGTGAGAGTGTAAAAGAGAGAGAGAGTGAGAGTGTAAAATAGAGAGTGAGAGTGTAAAAGAGTGTGAGAGTGTAAAAGATAGAGAGAGGGAGAGTGTAAAAGAGAGAGTGAGAGTGTAAAAGAGAGAAAGAGGGAGAGTGTAAAAGAGAGAGTGAGAGTGTAAAAGAAAGAGAGAGAGTGAGAGTGTAAAAGAGTGTGAGAGTGTAAAAGAAAGAGAGAGAGTGAGAGTGTAAAAGAGAGAGAGTGAGAGTGTAAAAGAGTGTGAGAGTGTAAAAGAAAGAGAGAGAGTGAGAGTGTAAAAAAGAGAGAGAGAGAGAGTGAGAGTGAGAGTGTAAAAGAGAGAGAGAGTGATAGTATAAAAGAGAGGGAGAGTGAGAGTGTAAAAGAGTGTGAGAGTGTAAAAGAGAGAGAGGGGGAGTGTAAAAGAGAGAGAAAGAGAGAGTGAGAGTGTGGTGCGCGCTAAATAGAGTTTCAATCGGTGACATAACTTGCTCTGAGACCTTGAAGTAGTGGTTCCCCTTTCTCTGCAAGGGCCGCGGCTTTTGTGGCGCGATGGGTAATGATGCTTCGTGGGTGACTGTTGTTGTGTGTGCAGAGGGTCCCTGGTTCGCGCCCGGGTATGGGCGAGGGGACGGTCTAAAGTTATACAGTTACAGTAAGACCGGTTTTTCTTTAAGATATAGCAAGGTCAATATTATTTTTTCTTATCGCACCCTTCAAATATTGATCTCCATCCCTTGCTTACCCACAATGCATCGTGTTTGTTGGTACAGTGCATTACTTTTTTATATAAGGTGATGAACCATCATTTATATGTTTTTAGACTGCTAATTGATGAGGAATTTGTCATACAGAACGAGTGACCACAAATTGAGCTCCCAATGCTTGTATTTGACTATAGTGAATATCATCATAAATAATTTGAGCAAAAGTTCTGTGGCAAATTATTCCTGTTGGCTTGACATTATCTTTCCAGATAATGTTTTGTTGCTGGAATGTAATATATTTGATGAGGAAAGAATAAAGAAGGAATTGAACAGGTTATCATAGGTCATGCACAGCCAGTCTGAATGATCTATAGCCTTCAGAAACACACACCATCTTTTTCCACTTCTTTTCTTGTTCTTCAAGCCATATTTCCTTGGAGAAATCTAGACTGGAGCAGAAAGTGCTGGACATTTTATTGCATTGAGATTCTTTTTAAATGACCAATAGTGTTCTAACCCCACAACTGTGCTCCAATGAGTGTAAGTCATGTGTAGTTATTAGTGGGGCTGACAGTGGGGTTTAAATACTGTAAATCCTGTTCAACATGGGAACGGCCAGGGGGATGTGCAGTTCAGCAAAGTCTAGCAATTATGAGGAATCTAGCCTGCTGTATAAACAGAGATACAGTGGATAAAACAGCCATGTCAGGACTGGGTCACTCTGATAAGAACAGTGCAGCCAGTCAGGAACTGCTTGATACTAAGCAGCAATGTCACTCTGAGAAGTTGTTTATTTCTCCCTCACAATGAGGCTACTCTATCTTTATCATTTCATTATTTAATCTGCTCTTGTTAGAGGGAGAAGGAAATATTTGATGTGGTGTGTGTGTGTGTCCGGGTGTGTGTGTGTGTGTGTGTATGTGTGAATATGCGTTTTCTGCTCCCAAACAGTGATATCCATAGATAATATTGTGTTTTTTTTAATCATACAACACTTTTATGAGAGCACAGTTACACCTTACAATATCTTTCACAATCCAATCATCTATGGTGATCATGGAGGTGTATCTGTATAGCGTAGCCCACTTAGTTTATACTGAGATTTAATTTTGACACATATTACAATGTGTGGCTAAATCCTCCTCCATTCTCATCTAGACTGTCTCCTTTCTTGAGCTGGTTTTAATAACCCTTACCCTCACGAGTCTTCAGATCAAACGCATTAATAGACCTCCCTTTCAATCCACATCCGCACCAAGCAAAAGCTTCCAGCTGCAGTGGAAGACTGATTTAATATTCCTTTATTAATAGGAGTGTCACTGAGCGGCGCTCGGCGAGAAAAATTAGCAGACCTCGCCATGGGGGCCCGAGGTTCCCCGGATTTTTTAATTTGAATATCTGCTCTTGTTTTTATTTATTTTAATTTGTCTTTTCAACACACTAAAACAGAGGGTCACCTGGTGCTGAGCTGACAGCAGCAATGGCTCAAGTAGTCTAGACAACAATTAGAGCAATTTAAGCCAACCCCATGGTTCCTCTACTTCCCCTTTTCTTTTTTATTTCCTGCTCTCTCATTTCTTAATTGCCATTATTATTGGTCTGGGATTTCTCCCCGGCGTCGTGTTCTACTTTTCAAAAGATTCTGTCTCTCTTTGCCCCTCTCGCTTTATAGCCGTAGTTTTCCTCACATACACTGCCAAGGTCATCTAGATTGGCTGTTCAGACTTTCGTCAGTTGGTTATAGTGGCTGTCTATCTTCCCTGCCCGTCATACATTAAACACACACACACTCTCTCTTCTCTCTATCTTCTCTCTCGCTCTCTTTTCTCTCTTTTCTCTTCTCTCTCTCTTCTCTCTCTCTTTTCTCTTGCCTCTTTCTCTCTCTCTCGCTCTCTTCTCTCTTGCTCTCTTCTCTCTCACTATCTTCTCTCTCTATTTTCACTCTCCTCTCTCACTCTCTTCTCTCTCTCTATTTTCTCTCTTTTCTCTCTCTATTTTTTCTCTCCTATCCTCGCTCTCTTCTCGCTCTCTATATTTCCTTTCCTCTTTTCTCTCTCTCTCTCCTCTCTTCTCTCTCTCTTCTTGCTCTCTTCTCTCTCTCTTCTCTCTCCACTCGCTCTCTTCTCTCTTGCTCACTGTCTTCTCTTTCGCTCTTTTCTCTATCTCTCTCGCTCTCTTCTCTCTCCGTGCTCTCTTCTCCCTCTCTCTCTCTTTTCCCTCTCTCTTCTTTCTGTCTCGCTCTCTTCTCTCTCTCTCTCGCTCTTTTCTCTCTCTCTGTCGCTCTTTTCTCTCTCTCAAGCTCTCTTCTCTCTCACTCTCTTCTCTCACTCTCTCTCTCTCTCTCTCTTTCTCTCTGGATGAGCTCTGATATGCAGAGCTCTGCTCTTTAATGTGCTCTCTCTCTCTCTCTCTCTCGCTCTATGCGGAAGGGCCGGCTGGGCTTGGTGGGAGGCTGCTGTGGAAATGTGACTCAATGATGCAGTCTTTTAGCAGGCATTACCCAGGACACCCTGTGTAATTTCCTGGCTGTCAGGCACCAGCTAGGCCTGATACCCCTGGCACTAAGGGAAAGATAATCACCATCATATATTTAAAGGAGGAGAGAGAGAGAGGGCCTCTCCTAGCGACAGGTGTTGATTAGATAGGGGGTGTTGTGCCCAAATCCCTGCAGCAATTTATTGTATGAAAGTGGGATTCATGAACGGGCAGTCATATTTGACGCTGGCGGACGCACAACGCAGCGCTAGACGGAGAGATGTAAAAAAGTGATAAGGAGAGGGACCCGCAAAGAGGCAGCTCACTTTTTCTCTGCCACGTTTTTTCACCCTATAGGATCTTGAGATGAGCTCCTTCAGCTGATGTGTAGAGAGATAGCCTTCATATCTTCCCTTTATAGAACAGCTCTCGCACTGTCTTAAATCTACGCTATTTTGTTGTTTGCATGGAATATGAATGCTTAGAGTACATAAAAGTAGAAAACTGGCCATGCATGAGCATCCTGAATTACATCGTCTTTTAAAACCGTGTTTAGTTGGAGCTGGTCAGATGGCTTGTAGAATATGTATACATTTTGCATATGTATAGTACCAGTCAAAAGTTTAGACACACCTACTCATTCAAGTGTTCTTCTTTGTTTTGACTATTTTCTACACTGTAGAATAATAGTGAAGACATCAAAACTATGAAATAACACATATGGAATCATGTAGTAACCAAAAAGTGTTAAACAAATCAAAACATATTTTAGATTCTTCAAAGTAGCCACCCTTTGCCTTGATGCTGAGCACTTGATGCTGAGCACTTGATGCTGAGCACTTGTTGGCTGCTTTTCCTTCACTCTGCGGTCCAACTCATCCCAAACCATCTCAATTGGGTTGAGGTCAGGTGATTGTGGAGGCCAGGTCATCTAATGCAGCACTCCATCACTCTCCTTCTTGGTCGAATAGCCCTTACACAGCCTGGAGGTGTGTCGGATCACTGTCCTGTTGAAAAACAAATGATAGTCCCACTAAGCCCAAATCAGATGGGATGGCGTATTGCTGCAGAATGCTGTGTTAGATCTGCTGGTTAAGTGTCCCTAGAATTCTAAATAAATCACTGACAGTGTCACCAGCAAAGCACCCCCACACCATCACACCTCCTCCTCCATGCTTCACGATGGGACCTACACATGCATAGATCATCTGTTCACCTATTCTACGTCTCACAAAGACATGGCGGTTGGAACCAAAAATCTCAAATTCGTACAGATTTTCACCGGTCTAATGTGAATTGCTTGTGTTTCTTGGCCCAAGCAAGTCTCTTCTTCTTATTGGTGTCCTTTAGTAGTGGTTTCTTTGCAGCAATTCGACCACAAAGGCCTGATTCACGCGGTCTCCTCTGAAAAGTTCATGTTGACATGTGTCTGTTACTTGAACTCTGTGAAGCATTTTATTTGGGTTGCAATTTCTGAGGCTGGTAACTAATGAACTTATCCTTTGCAGCAGATCTAACTCTGTGTCTTCCTTTTGTGTGGCGGTCCTCATGAGAACCAGTTTCATCATAGCGCTTGATGGTTTTTGCGACTGCACTTGAAGAAACTTTCAAAATTCTTGAAATGTTCCGTGTTGACTGACCTTCACGTCTTAAAGTAATGACGGACTGTCATTTTTGTTGTTGCTTATTTGAGCTGTTCTTGCCACAAAATGGACTTGGTATTTTACCAAGTAGGGCTATCTTCTGTATACCACCCCTACCTTGTCACAACACAACTGATTGGCTCAAACACATTAAGAAGGAAAGAGATTCCACAAATTAACTTTTAACAAGACACACCTGTTCATTTAAATGCATTCCAGGTGACTACCTCATGAAGCTGGTGGAGAGAATGCCAAGAGTGTGCAAAGCTGCCATCAAGGCAAAGGGTGGCTACTTTGAAGAATCTCAAATATAAAGTACTATTTGATTATTTGAACACTTTTTTGGTTACTACATGATTCCATGTGTTATTTCATAGTTTTGATGTCTTCACTATTATTCTACAATGCAAAAAATAGTAAATAATAATGAAAAACCCTTGAATGAGTAGATGTGTCCAAAATGTAACTGGTACTGTACATGTTTATACCAGGCTCCTCATACAAACATCACATTTAAACATTATTAATACGTTTCTGCTTGCGTTACATTCAATTTGAACTAATTAATGTATACATAAACTATAAACACTCTTCCTTCTTCCTCTCTGACATTATCATTTCCTGTTTGACTGTAGTGTATTGAGGTTTGTGTTTTGTGTTTTTCATCCCAGTATTTTTATTTGATTTGATTTATTTTACTGTGCATGGAAAAGGCTATACGGACACTACTGACCTGCAAACTGATATTTACTTTCAGAATTGGTTACCGTTTGGTTAAAGGGAAAATCCCCCCCCAAAATAATAATAATAATAAAATAATTTGGTGTTTTGCATCATCATGATAATGTGGCTGGTGACACTTTGCTTCTTGAAAGTCCAATATCTTGAAAACATGACTGCTGACATGCAAAACATTTTGGGACTGTATCAATATGGGACTAATGAAAAAATACAAACGTTTTTTTTCCATTTAAGGTAAGGGTCAGGTTAGTAGTTTTGCAGGTCACCAGTGTTCTTATAGTCTCTCCCACTATGCATGCCAGGCCTCAGCTTCAAACTTAGCTTTTATCCATCTCTGCACACCACCAGTCCTAAATAGCTACGTTGATCATCCAATTCTGGCACCCCCGCTTCCCCCCTTCCGTCAGGCACCAACCAGGCCAGGCCCGGAGCCTTCCCCGGCACCAACAGTCCTGGGCCCGTGGCTGACGTCTATGGCACTCCCAGCCAGGACTCCGGTGTGGGCAACTACATTAGTGCTGCTAGCCCACAGCCTGGCTCTGGCTTCGGCCACAGCATTGCTGTAAGTACAGCTTACAGCAACTCGTTCACCTTGTCCAATACCGCCTTCATCTTCTTTGTGCTGTCAACCATATTCCTTGTTCATTCTCTCAGCTTATTTCAACTCATCGTCAGGATATTTCATCAGTCTGAAGGATATGATTTCTATCCACAAAAGAGATCGGTCTGCTTATTATTCTACAGATGTCTTGTGCGCTCTTCCGTTTGTTATGCTAAATGTATCATGTATATCAGACGAGAGCTGTAGATTAAGTAGTGCTTACTGTATGTGAACGTGATGGCGTCATGTAAACATTCATCAGATTACAATCTCTGTCAATCAAAGTTCTACTGGTCACTCTGTTCCACTTTAGTCAAACAATAATGCAGGCATAATCAGTGTGTTCAGTGTCACTGTGTCAGAGTTTAGGCCTATTAAAGCTTTACAATGAATATGTGCCTGCAATGCAGTGAGAATGTTTGCCATCTAAACATCAAATAAGGCACAAGTGCTGACAGGTGCTCAGGTGCGTGGTTGGGTCTGTGTGATTGTGTACATTACCAACATTTCGTCCTCATTCACACATTTGATTTTTTCTGTCAGCTGCAGTAACGTTAAAACAAACTGTGAACTTGTACGGCCTGTCATCACCTCTCTGACGTGTCAGTGTACTTCTGTTCATGCGCCAGCCAGAAGGTCAAGAAATCCTGCAATTAGTTATTTTGTTTCACCTTTTCAGTGGTGGTGACTCCTGATTTGAGTAGACTCACACCAGATGAATTCCAGGGCTTTGAAAGGGTCCTCATTCAAAGTGCATTATGTAAATCAATACAACAATAATAACCCCTTGTGCGTTAAACCACTGTCGTAAGAATATTTTCTCCATGTCCTTTGAAGACACTGACATTCATTACCCCTGTTGTATGCTTCAGTCTGGAACCTTTGATGAGGGTATTGATGGATTTTAGCCAGCTTAGGAAAAAGCACGGAGAAAAATCTGCTCCAACTAAAATGGATGAGTAACTAAAAGCCTTGTACTCTGCCACACCGATAATTAATACAGTTCTCCCTATTTGAACTCTTGTCCAAAATGCAACTCAAGGTGTGCTGAAAACTGAAGAAGACTTTTTGTATGTTTGGCCCACTGAACACCTTGTCTTCCGGTGCATTCCTAGCATGTTAGAGACATTTTAAAGGAACCATGTCGGCACATAAAGCACCACTCTGCAAACAGAGAGGGCTTTCATTAGATTAGCTAACTGCTGAACCATCTTTTACAATCGGAATGGAATGTCACCTTCCACTTGACTTTGAGAGACAGTTTCACCCTAAATAAGGGAAATGTAGGTTGAAGATCTTGTCTATATTTCAGAAATGACAGGCACCGTTGGCACTCAAAATCCCTAGTCAGAAATATTTCATGCTGTTGCTATATATGGCTATCCCAACCTACATAGAATGAAATAGCTGATATTTTTCTCTTCAAGCTCAGTTCTTATGATTGTCTTATGTAGCGGCACATATTTTATTTTTTGGACATTGGCTGTTGAAGTTCACAGTTTCAGCTACATAATGGGTTGGGTAATGGGTTGGGTTGGGTGACACGTTGGGTTGGGTAATGGGTTGGGTTGGGTGACACGTTGGGTTGGGTAATGGGTTGGGTTGGGTGACACGTTGGGTTGGGTAATGGGTTGGGTTGGGTGACACGTTGGGTTGGGTAATGGGTTGGGTGACACGTTGGGTTGGGTTGGGTTGGGTAATGGGTAATGGGTTGGGTTGGGTAATTGGTTGGGTAATGGGTTGGGTAATGGGTAATGGGTTGGGTAATTGGTTGGGTAATGGGTAATGTGTTGGGAAATGGGTAATGGGTAATGGGTTGGGTAATGGGTTGGGTAATGAGTAATGGGTAAGGGGTTAGGTAATGGGTAATGGGTAATGGGTTGGGTAATGGGTAATGGGTTGGGTAATGGGTTGGGTTTGATTTGATTTGGGTAATGGGTTGGGTAATGGGTAATGGGTTGGGTAATGGGTAATGGGTTGGGTAATGGGTAATGGGTTGGGTGACACATTTGCTTTGGAGGAGTACTTCCGTTTCCATTCTTTCCATCCTCAATATACAGGCGGGAGAACAAGTATTTGAAACACTGCCAATTTTGCAGGTTTTCCTACTTACAAAGCATGTAGAGGTCTGTAATTTTTATCATAGGTACACTTCAACTGTGAGAGACGGAATCTAAAACAAAAATCCAGAAAATCACATTGTATGATTTTTAAGTAAATTAATTAGCATTTTGTTGCATGACATAAGTATTTGATCACCTACCAACCAGTAAGAATTCCGGCTCTCACAGACCTGTTCGTTTTTCTTTAAGAAGCCCTCCTGTTCTCCACTCATTACCTGTATCAACTGCACGTGTTTGAACTTGTTACCTGTATAAAAGACACCTGTCCACACACTCAAACAGACTCCAACCTCTCCACAATGGCCAAGACCAGAGACCTGGGTAAGGACATCAGGGGTAAAATTGTAGACCTGCACAAGGCTGGGTGGGCTACAGTACTATAGGCAAGCAGCTTGGTGAGAAAGCAACAACTGTTGGCGCAATTATTAGAAAATGTAAGAAGTTCAAGATGATGGTCAAACACCCTCGGTCTGGGGCTCCATGCAATATCTCACCTCATGGGGCATCAATGATCATGAGGAAGGTGAGGGATCAGCCCAAAACTACACGGCATAACCTGGTCAATGACCTGAAGAGAGCTGGGACCACAGTCTCAAAGAAAAGCATTAGTAACACACTACGCCGTCATGGATTAAAATCCTGCTGCGCACGCAAGGTCCCCCTGCTCAAGCCAGCGCATGTCCAGGCCCGTCTGAAGTTTGCCAATGACCATCTGGATGATCCAGAGGAGGAATGGGAGAAGGTCACGTGGTCTGTTGAGACAAAAATAGAGCTTTTACAAATGACAGACCTCTACATGCTTTGTAAGTAGGAAAAGCTGCAAAATAGTCAGTGTATCAAATACTTGTTCTCCCCACTGTAATTTTGCTGAAGTTACTTTTGCATGTGTGTGATTCTGCTGGTGATTCATATTTTTGTTGTGGTTACGTGAATGTGATTACATTAGAGTTCTACTGATCCATGCTTTCTTAACAAAACCTTGTTCACACAATACATACACACTACACTTAGACATCTGAAGTTAACAACATTAGTCTCCTGCTTTAGCCAGCATTAGCCCCTTATTGTCGAGCAAGTTATCCAAATCTCTATAATGGATCCTTATTGGTGGTGAATGCAGTAAATGGCTATAATGGATCCTTATTGTTGGTGAATTCAGTAAGTGTGATTCCAATTACTACTGCTGTCCATCGCTGCAGAATTCAATTGGTTTTAATCACTGCTTCTTATCAAATAAAAATACATTCTTAGAATGTACCCCATCGGTACCGTCCTCTTCGGTTTCCATGTCCATGACTCTTTAGAAATAGTTTGATTTAATTTATGCTGCCTATAAATAGAGCTCTGCTCTAGGACACAGACAGGTTGGCAGCACCACAATGGGACTACCTGAGACCCACCTCTGTGTGGCCATTTTCCACATTCAAAATTAAAGAACCAAATTGGGGCCTAAATGCTGTTCCGATGGCTAAAACGAACTTGACTTGAGGAAATGAACGAGATACATTTCCATTCATGCTGGCAGCACATCCTATGAATAAAATATACTCACCAGTAATAGGTTTCTTTTTAGCCTTTTTCCCTGAAATGCATACTGACACAGGTACTAACTGTACACTTTTAGGGGCCGTTGATTGCAACCGCTTTTACAAATGGATACCATTGAAACCTAACAGGTGGTTGGTTGCCATCTCATTTGAGGTATTATTATGTCATTTCTATAATGTTTTAGTCGTTTTCCTTCCTTTTTCCTTTTATATGTTCTTTCTCTTTCTGTCTGATTTAGATCCTCCCCCTCAAAAAACAAGAAAACACTTTCTACAGGGTTTCTACACGTTGCTTACATGTCTGCATTCTTATTTTGTGTATTTGGATTTGTATATTGAAACCCTTTAAAAAGTGAATGATTGTCATTTTCCATTGTGAAACCACCGAGATGGTGAAATACACATATCTAACTTGCAACGCCCCGACACTATTTCCCCCATTATTGTCACTTTGTTACCCTGTTTCTAGAAGACGAAGCATGCATTCTGTTAAAATAAAATATCATAGTATTCTGTAAAGGAAAGGTGTTCTGGGTGTATGCAAACTCTGCTGTTGCTTTCCTCACTGTTGCCTTCTCTTGTGTTACCGATTTAATGTAGCTAGCTTTCCACTGGAATTCAGCAATCAACCAAGAGTCATAACCAAGTCATATATTGTGCGGTGGGTTGGCCTTGGCTATTCAGGGAACAGACTCCAGTTTCTTGTGGTCCTGTATGGCTCAGTTGCACTTGCACTGCCGGGGTTGTGGGTTCAATTCTCGAGGCCACCCATAAGTAAAATGTACGCATGACTGTAAGTCACTTTGGATAAAAGTGTCTGCTAAATGGCATGTTATTTTATATATTATTTGACGTGCTACTGTATATGGACACTGGTCTGGAGCGTGAGTTGAGAGTGAGGCGGAGCTGGATCTGTGCAGTTGTTCACCTTTGGGTCATTTCCTCCTCTGGAGACCACATCTCTACCCTCACCGCCGCAGTTTATTGAGCAACTTTATGAAAACAAACCTCCAAACATAACTGTCTGACTGTTTATAGGCCATTTAGAAGCCACATCAGCGAACGTGTGTGTGTATAAAGTGCATTTGTGAGCAGTTTGAGTACAGTATGAGAGTGGCGAGTGTGAGTGTGAGTGTGCGTGCGTGTTTGTACTCTGAGAGTGTGTGTATGTCTCTACAGTGAGAATCTTTGCCTTAGGGCAGTGTTAGTCACTGCAGCTACTCAGCAGCAACAGTCCAGTACACCACTTCAAGTTTCATTCTTAAGCAGTCAGTTTTGTGTGGAGTTTGATCAACCCAGACAGAGACACCCCAGTCCAGCTCTCCTCTGGAGTCTTATTCATAGAACCCTCTGTTGGACAGATGTGTCAGACTGGTGGGAGTGACTGCATGGTGGGAGTGACTGCATGGTGGGAGTGACTGCATGGTGGGAGTGACTGCATGGTGGGAGTGACTGCATGGTGGGAGTGACTGCATGGTGGGAGTGACTGCATGGTGGGAGTGACTGCATGGTGGGAGTGACTGCATGGTGGGAGTGACTGCATGGTGGGAGTGACTGCATGGTGGGAGTGACTGCATGGTGGGAGTGACTGCATGGTGGGAGTGACTGCATGGTGGGAGTGACTGCATGGTGGGAGTGACTGCATGGTGGGAGTGACTGCATGGTGTCACCGCTGATTTAGTGTACCACCTTGTGTCCTATCGTGTGTTGTTGTGAAATGGAATGACGACGCAGATGTAGTCATCTGTTTCTCTAGTTTTCACCGTATGTATTTCTGTCTGAACAAGATCACCATGGGTCTGGGAGATGTACATTTTGTACAACAATTAGCATTTGTTGTTGAAATTCACTGCTAGTGTATGAACACTGAGCAAAAATATAAATACAACATGTAAAGTTGTGCAGGGGAGTATTTATGTATGTAATGAAGCCCTGTTGTGGGGAAAAACTCATTCTGATTGGCTGGGCCTGGCTCCCCAGTGGGTGGACCTATGCCCTCCCAGGCCCACCAATGGACCTGTCATGTGAAATCCATAGATTAGGGCGTAATGAAATTATTTCAATTGATTGATATCCTTATATGAACTGTAACTCGGGAAAATCTTTGAAATTTTTGCATGTTGCGTTTATATTTTTGTTCAGTATAAAAACACAGGGCCAGACAGCACAGTGGAAGCCATCAGAGAAGGCAACAGAGTAAAGTGCAGTTTTCTGTAAACCTGCTTTTAAAAAAACTAACCCCTCATCTAACTGGTAGCTGGGTGGTACTGCTTGTCTCTGTGCATGCTGTATGTACTGTAGACTAACATGGGAGTGATATCCTGTCCATGCCTGCTGCCCCTCTTCCATAAAACTCTGTGTCGTGTGGTAGCAGAAATACTATTGTACTCTATGTTGTGTCTGGGCTGGTCTCACTGCCGTGACCATCCTAGCCTGGAATCCTTTCTTGAAGTGAAGCAATAGTGAAACAAAATAATTGAGTTTGTATTCCAGGCTAGTGCCATCCATCTTTCTGCCAGTGAAAATGTTCCCATGGGATGTAGCACTCGTTCTGCTCTCTCCCCTGCAGAGGCTGGGTTTGAGATGATCCAGTTTGGACCATCTGCTTTTTCAACAAATTCGAACCTCTAAAATTGGTTCTACCATCAATCAAATGTTTCAGAATCAAGTGAAAATGTAAAACGAATAGATATAATGGCACAGAAGAAAATATTGGCAGTTGAAGGAAAGGCTATCAGACATGACATACTGTATCAGTGTTACAGACAAGGGAGAGCTTTTGGTTTTAACTATTGGTTTGAATGTCGCTGTTTCCCATTCCAGCAGAGTATTTCAGGAGGCCCGGGGAAGACCGGGCGGAGTTTTTAACTGGCTATGTGAACAGGTGATGCCATCCAACGCCAAGCACTACAGCATCAACCCACAGGAGGAGAGTGGAGGCGGCACCACGTGAAGAAGAACTGAAGAAAATGTCAAAATCATCTCAGAAAAATAAACTACAATCTGCTGTACTATAATCCAAACCTGGCGTTCACATCCTTAATATCCAACTGTAACCTAGTACCTTTGTGTAGGATTTAGTTGGTTTTTGTCCTTTAAATGTTCCTTATTTTAAATCTGTTTAGTTTATGTTCATTATTTTCGGTGTAGTCTTCAAATTAATAAGGGAAGATTAATTCTAATTTTAATTTACTCCAATATTTTTGATCCTCTCTGAAATTAGTAACTATTTATGTAAACTGGCTTATTTCTGTTTTTTTTTCTTTTCAGATTGCTATGTTGCTATGGTTGTTTGCTTTTATTCTTGCTGATGGAAAAATGCAGGTGTCAGTTTGCACATACAAGAAAACTGACATGAACTGATGAGGCCTAAAGAAAGGCGGTGTTAATTCAATTTTAAGAGTAACTAATATATCTTAGTAGTTTTTTCGTTGTTTATTTTAATGTTGTTAATGACCTATTTTGGGCAATAAGAGGACTACAATATTTTCACAGTCCTTTTTTACAAATGTTTTTGTTGTCAGGAAAAAATAACCTTTCCTTTTAATACTTTGTGAATTCAGATTTTAAGAAAAATATAACTGTAAATATTATTCAAATCACTGCATATAATCGTTTCAGCGAGAACCATATTTTTGTGATGGTTCATCATAAAAGGCTGTAATGTGCAAGAGCGCAACTTTCAAAGACGAGGACATTTAATGCTCTTAAGTCGTATCATAATCCATATGTAGCACAAAATGCCATGATAACCCCACTCGATCCTACAAGAACACTGTTGGCTTGCTCTGTAAATACTGTTGTCTTTCTTACTGTGCTAATGTCATACCAGCATACTGTTCTGTCTTCTACATAGTGAGCTCAAAAGTGCACAGCTTCTAAAAGATGACACAAGGTTAACACTGGACATTGCTACACAATGTCTCTCAAAGAGGACACCGGCTCAACTTCTTCTAGACTCTCGCTAAGTGAAACGCTACTGTATCTGTGACTGAAGTCAATACTATATAAAAAAACAACATGATACAAATCCAAAGCACACTTTTACTTTGTATTAGTTTGAAAATACCAGATGTTGAATACTAGTGTCCAGATACATTTCAAACCAATCTGCACGTGTTTCATTTTGTTATGGTTATCTTCAGTTTTTGTTTTCCTTATTATTAATGCTGTTTATCCATTTTGAACAGAGCACCTGCTTTCAATGTGACAGGAAATAGTTCAAGTCATATATATTTTACATACATTTATTGTGATGTTTTCTTGAACTAATTAGGAAGGCAAAACATCTATCATTACCTCAGTCCTGTGAGTTTTATCTTAGATGAGATGACAAATTAATTTATTTTAAATTTAAACCGGTTGAAATTATGAATGGATTATGAGAAAAGTTGTTGCACTGTGACAAAGAAGGAAAGTGACCATATTCTATGTGCACATTTTAAGTGTTGGATATTTAAAATGGTCTTGATCAGATGATAAATGAAGGAATGTTTTTTAAGAATCATTTTTTATTCCCATTAAAGGTTAGTCATCTTGACTCTTGCAATTGGAAAAAGTTGTTTTGCCCAAAGGGCATTTATTTAACAAAAAATAAATAAATACAATCCATGTATAATCCATAGATTGGAGAATTTCGGCTTAGCCAAGTAACTGTTGTCACCACGTTCATTTCCTGTATGGACTGGTTTGTTGAGATTGAGAAATGTTCATTTCCTGTAGGGACTGGTTTGTTGAGATTGAGAAATGTTCATTTCATGTGGGGGACTGGTTTGTTGAGATTGAGAAATGTTCATTTCCTGTAGGGACTGGTTTGTTGAGATTGAGAAATGTTCATTTCCTGTAGGGACTGGTTTGTTGAGATTGAGAAATGTTCATTTCCTGTAGGGACTGGTTTGTTGAGATTGAGAAATGTTCATTTCCTGTAGGGACTGGTTTGTTGAGATTGAGAAATGTTCATTTCCTGTAGGGACTGGTTTGTTGAGATTGAGAAATGTTCATTTTCTGTAGAGACTGGTTTGTTGAGATTGAGAAAATGTTCATTTCCTGTAGGGACTGGTTTGTTGAGATTGAGAAAATGTTCATTTCCTGTGAGGACTGGTTTGTTGAGATTGAGAAATGTTCATTTCCTGTGGGGACTGGTTTGTTGAGATTGAGAAATGTTCATTTCCTGTAGGGACTGGTTTGTTGAGATTGAGAAATGTTCATTTCCTGTAGGGACTGGTTTGTTGAGATTGAGAAATGTTCATTTCCTGTAGGGACTGGTTTGTTGAGATTGAGAAATGTTCATTTCCTGTAGAGACTGGTTTGTTGAGATTGAGAAAATGTTCATTTCCTGTGGGGACTGGTTTGTTGAGATTGAGAAATGTTCATTTCCTGTAGGGACTGGTTTGTTGAGATTGAGAAAATGTTCATTTCCTGTAGGGACTGGTTTGTTGATATTGAGAAAATGTTCATTTCCTGTGGGGACTGGTTTGTTGAGATTGAGAAATGTTCATTTCCTGTAGGGACTGGTTTGTTGAGATTGAGAAATGTTCATTTCCTGTAGGGACTGGTTTGTTGAGATTGAGAAATGTTCATTTCCTGTAGGGACTGGTTTGTTGAGATTGAGAAATGTTCATTTCCTGTAGGGACTGGTTTTTGAGATTGAGAAATGTTCATTTCCTGTAGGGACTGGTTTGTTGAGATTGAGAAATGTTCATTTCCTGTGGGGACTGGTTTGTTGAGATTGAGAAAATGTTCATTTCCTGTGAGGGACTGGTTTGTTGAGATTGAGAAATGTTCATTTCCTGTAGGGACTGGTTTGTTGAGATATGTTCATTTCCTGTGGTGACTGGTTTGTTGAGATTGAGAAATGTTCATTTCCTGTAGGGACTGGTTTGTTGAGATTGAGAAATGTTCATTTCCTGTAGGGACTGGTTTGTTGAGATTGAGAAAATGTTCATTTCCTGTAGGGACTGGTTTGTTGAGATTGAGAAATGTTCATTTCCTGTAGGGACTGGTTTGTTGAGATTGAGAAATGTTCATTTCCTGTAGGGACTGGTTTGTTGATATTGAGAAAATGTTCATTTCCTGTGGGGACTGGTTTGTTGAGATTGAGAAATGTTCATTTCCTGTAGGGACTGGTTTGTTGAGATTGAGAAATGTTCATTTAATGTAGGGACTGGTTTGTTGAGATTGAGAAATGTTCATTTCCTGTAGGGACTGGTTTGTTGAGATTGAGAAATGTTCATTTCCTGTAGGGACTGGTTTTTGAGATTGAGAAATGTTCATTTCCTGTAGGGACTGGTTTGTTGAGATTGAGAAATGTTCATTTCCTGTGGGGACTGGTTTGTTGAGATTGAGAAAATGTTCATTTCCTGTGAGGACTGGTTTGTTGAGATTGAGAAATGTTCATTTCCTGTAGGGACTGGTTTGTTGAGATTGAGAAATGTTCATTTCCTGTGGGGACTGGTTTGTTGAGATTGAGAAATGTTCATTTCCTGTAGGGACTGGTTTGTTGAGATTGAGAAATGTTCATTTCCTGTAGAGACTGGTTTGTTGAGATTGAGAAAATGTTCATTTCCTGTGGGGACTGGTTTGTTGAGATTGAGAAATGTTCATTTCCTGTAGGGACTGGTTTGTTGAGATTGAGAAATGTTCATTTCCTGTAGGGACTGGTTTGTTGAGATTGAGAAATGTTCATTTCCTGTGGGGACTGGTTTGTTGAGATTGAGAAATGTTCATTTCATGTAGGGACTGGTTTGTTGAGATTGAGAAATGTTCATTTCCTGTAGAGACTGGTTTGTTGAGATTGAGAAAATGTTCATTTCCTGTGGGGACTGGTTTGTTGAGATTGAGAAATGTTCATTTCCTGTAGGGACTGGTTTGTTGAGATTGAGAAATGTTCATTTTCTGTAGAGACTGGTTTGTTGAGATTGAGAAATGTTCATTTCCTGTAGGGACTGGTTTGTTGAGATTGAGAAATGTTCATTTCCTGTAGGGACTGGTTTGTTGAGATTGAGAAATGTTCATTTCCTGTAGGGACTGGTTTGTTGAGATTGAGAAATGTTCATTTCCTGTAGGGACTGGTTTTTGAGATTGAGAAATGTTCATTTCCTGTAGGGACTGGTTTGTTGAGATTGAGAAATGTTCATTTCCTGTGGGGACTGGTTTGTTGAGATTGAGAAAATGTTCATTTCCTGTGAGGACTGGTTTGTTGAGATTGAGAAATGTTCATTTCCTGTAGGGACTGGTTTGTTGAGATTGAGAAATGTTCATTTCCTGTAGGGACTGGTTTGTTGAGATTGAGAAAATGTTCATTTCCTGTGGGGACTGGTTTGTTGAGATTGAGAAATGTTCATTTCATGTAGGGACTGGTTTGTTGAGATTGAGAAATGTTCATTTCCTGTAGAGACTGGTTTGTTGAGATTGAGAAAATGTTCATTTCCTGTGGGGACTGGTTTGTTGAGATTGAGAAATGTTCATTTCCTGTGGGGACTGGTTTGTTGAGATTGAGAAAATGTTCATTTCCTGTGGGGACTGGTTTGTTGAGATTGAGAAATGTTCATTTCCTGTAGGGACTGGTTTGTTGAGATTGAGAAATGTTCATTTCCTGTAGGGACTGGTTTGTTGAGATTGAGAAATGTTCATTTCCTGTAGGGACTGGTTTGTTGAGATTGAGAAATGTTCATTTCCTGTAGGGACTGGTTTGTTGAGATTGAGAAATGTTCATTTCCTGTAGGGACTGGTTTGTTGAGATTGAGAAATGTTCATTTCCTTTAGGGACTGGTTTGTTGAGATTGAGAAATGGTTCCTCTGAAGTAGAATCCTGGATTCTTGTCAAATAAAATGGGGACTTGTTTAAGTAATAATCAAATTAAAATAAACATGTATGTTACGAATTCAAAAAAGCGAAAAAAGTATGTTCCCTTGAATGATTCACATTTTTATTCAGAAGGATTTGTATCAATATTTTTGTGGTTGTTAATGATTATATTAATAATAATTATTATACTAACAATATTAGAATGTACTGTACATCCATCCGGTTATTTCTCCATTCCCTGGCACCTTATACAGTAATCTTATGTTGATCATCAATGTATTTCAGTAATGTGTGGAAAAAAAGAAACCTGCAAATGACCTTGTAACAGAGTGCCGTCTTTGATGCCAGTGTAGTGGCTATACACTTATTTGTTGATCTCTCTATCTTCCTCTTTGTCTCCCACTCCTTCTCTGTCTCACTCTCTCCTAGTATTAGTGGTAGTTGTTATGTAGTTAAGATGTAGATGTAGCTATTAGGAGATGTAGGACCAGTAAGGAAAGAGCTTTCTCTTTTTAATTACCATAGTTATATATATATATATATAAAAAAGCTGACATTCATTTCAATACCATTTGTCTATTTTCAGTTTTACTGTTCTCACATGGTTTCAACTAACCAAAGCAATCATTGAGGACATTTAAATCAGACATTTCTGTAAGACCGAATCGTAAACAAGGCATTGATCCCCACACTTGAATGTTTAAAAAGGGGTGTGCCATACTACCTTAAAAGCTAATGCTAGATATACAAACCAGTTCTGTTATTATTTCACAAGAGGGACACAAGCTATAATTATGATTGAGTATAATGGATTTTATTACATTAATGGAGAAATCATATATTTTTTAGAAACTAATGATAATAATGGCTATTATAGATCATTATTTGAAACTCGTTTTGATGTTTGTACTATTAAACAATATCCCAGTGGCCCCTGGCACTACTATTTTTGGATACAGTTGTATTTAATTTTAGGTGTCTACTTAATTAATTATAATTATAGTTTGAGTTCATTATCAACATTTGAGAATGTAGTAAATTCTTTTTGTACTCTTGCACCATTGGAAGCAGCGTTTTACTTTAATCAAAGCCTGGGTATCATGAAACACTTACATTGTAGATTCATTCAAGTACTTCGTCTCTATTTAAAGTCTTCTCATTCAAAGATGGTATAGCCTGCTTGTTTTTATAGACATTTGCACTGTGCAATAACTTCATCTTTAAGACCCTCCTGCTAAAGGAAAACAAGACAGTGCAAAGCTATTGATGAGTTGTTATATGAAGGGCTTATTGAAATGATACCTAAAGGACATGTTTCATTTTAAGCAAATCACAGAACCACAGAGTTGAGGTAGGATAGGATGTATGCATCATTCTCATGAAGACTGAGCCAAAATGTGGCACATGTCGGAACCTGTTGGTAAACGGGACATTATGGCAGCAGTATGTACCCACTGAGAGCATGTGATGTTTGTACTAAGTAAGGCTCTGTTATACATTGCAAGATGCCATTTCTGTTTTAAATGTCCCTCTACCAATATCACCATACCTGATTTACTATTTGATTAGAGTAAAAGTTGGCTGGCTATCCATTCAAAATATTTCATAGCTTGGACTTTAAGGTAGCATGGCTCTGTAGTTGCTGTACTTTTTCCCCACATGGACAGCAGTTTACAGCTGATGAATGTTACACATCTTGCTAGACTACTTAATCATTGGATAATTGGTTTTAAAAAAAAATTTAAAAGAGAAAAAAAATGAAATAAAAAGACCTGGAAGGTGTTGGATGATATATTGGGTAGTACCCTAACCATTTAAACTTGAATCTTGAGGCAAGTGCTAGGCAATGGCCAAACAATTATCCCATCACTGAATTAACAGACACACAACACACACATACCTACTGTAATAACAGGTACATAATGTATATACATGTTGGTTAAAGATATATTATTGCGCATGTCTATTTGTTGAGGCTGAACCCTCATTTCAGATGAAATTAACTCCTTGCTGTCTGAAATGTTTACGTAGGCAGCACTGTTTGTATTATGTTTGTGTCACGCTTAACATTATGTTTACCAATGATGCAACATGGACTGGAAAACATGAAATGAAGAAGCTGTAACTGATACTTTAGGGTAAAACATACAATTATTTAAAATGGGAAATTGTCGGTTAGTGAGTACCATGGCATGGGCCACTGCTAGAGCAGAGAGTGAGTGAGTGAGTGAGTGAGTGAGTGAGTGAGTGAGTGAGTGAGTGAGTGAGTGAGTGAGTGAGTGAGTGAGTGAGTGAGTGAGTGAGTGAGTGAGTGAGTGTGTGTGTGAGTGAGTGAGTGAGTGGGTACAGGGGGTTTCGGGAAGCGGTACAGTCATTAGAAGTCCTGTGGGTCTTTATGAATATTCTTCCTACAGTACATTTGACCTTACCTTAGCAGAGGCTTTTCTTCTCTCATGCTCCCTCTTGGGTTCGACCTCTGATTGCCTTGCCCATTCCTAACACTTGCCCATTTTTTAATGTTAACAGACTTTTTACCGCGAGAGCTGACTGATAGGACTGAATTCTGAAAGCATCTTTCAGGTCTTCTTGTATGGCTTGCTCAAGCCCTGTTGTAAAATAAACTGAAGTGGATGGGGGTCTCTCACATCTCAGATGTGGAAAGTAATTTTATATTTGTATTTTCAAATAATGATAATAATAAAAATGTTTGTGAAAAGGTTTCCATCCTCTACTGTGGTCCAGAAATCGATGTGTTTGTCTGGAAATAAAATAAAATAAACTGTTTTGAACCATTTCACTCATTGTTTTTATTTTAAATGGAATATTGTTTAAAGTTTAATTGGTGTGGGATTAAACCTTTTAAGTTATATTTGCAAAATAATGTATGCCAGAAGATGCAACAAAATTAAAATGCACAAAGTTGAATATAATGGCCTATAGTGTGTGTATTGTTATTCTGTGGTACACTTCCATTCCCATCCCCAAAAGTCAGAGATGTTCATGGAAGAAATTATACAATTATTCTTTTTTTGGATCACATGCCATTTGAATCATCACCATACAAAGAAAATATGATTTACCATTACCAGATAATGATTATACTGTATGTTAAAATCTGAAACAAAATGAGCATTGACGCAACATCAAGCAGAAGCACTGTCTTCAGAGGATATGAAAAAGGAGATACATAAATTGATGTAAGGCTGAAACCGATATAGAGTGATTAAAGGTGTATAATAACAGTGTACGTACAGTGCCTTGCAGAAGTATTCATCCCCCTTGGCATTTTTCCTATTATGTTGCGCTGCAACCTGTCATTTAAATTGATTTTTATTTGGATTTCAAAATAGTCCCGAATTGGTGTAGTGAAATGAAAAAAATAACTTATTTAAAAAAAAAAAACGAAAAAATTGAAAAGTGGTGCGTGCATATGTATTCACCCGCTTTGCTATGAAGCTCCTAAATAAGATCTGGTGCAACCAATTACCTTCCGAAGTCACATAATTAGTTCAATAAAGTCCACCTGTGTGCAATCTAAGTGTCACATGATCTCAGTATATATACACATGTTCCGAAAGGCCCCAGAGTCTGCAACACCACTAAGCAAGGGGAACCACCAAGCAAGTGGCACCATGAAGACCAAGGAGCTCTCCAAACAGGGCAGAGTCAAAGTTGTGGAGAAGTCCATATCAGGGTTGGGTTATAAAAAAATTGAAACTTTGAACATCCCACAGAGCAGCATTAAATCCATTATTAAAAATGGAAATAATATGGCACCACAACAAACCTGCCAAGAGAGGGCTGCCCACCAAATCTCATGGACCAGGCAAGGAGGGCATTAATCAGAGAGGCAACAAAGAGATCAAAGATAACCCTGAAGGAGCTGCAAAGCTCCACAGCAGAGATTGGAGTATCTTTAAGCCGTACACTCCACAGAGCTGGGCTTTACGGAAGAGTGGCCAGAAATAAAGCAATTTCTTAAAGAAAAAAAAGAAGCAAACACGTTTGGTGATCGCCAAAAGGCATGTGGGAGACTCCCCAAACATATGGAAGAAGGTACTCTGGTCAGATTATACTAACATTTTGCTTTTTGACATCAAGGAAAACGCTATGTCTGGTGCAAATCCAACACCTCATCATCCCGAGAATACCATCCCCACAGTGAAGCATGGTGATGGCAGCATCATGCTGTGGGGATGTTTTTCATCAGCAGGGACTGGGAAACGGGTAGGAATTGAAGGAATCATGGATGGCGCTAAATACAGGGAAATTCTTGAGGGAAACCTGTTTCAGTCTTCCCAAGATTTGAGACCGTGATGGAGGTTCACCTTCCAGCAGGACAATGACCCTAATTATATTGCTAAAGCAACACTTGAGTGGTTTAAGGGGAAAACATTTAAATATCTTGGAATGGCCTAGTCAAAGCCCAGACCTCAATCCAATTGAGAATCTGTGGTATGACTTAAAGATTGCTGTACACCAGCAGAACCCATCCAGCTTGATGAAGCTGGAGCAGTTTTGCCTTGAAGAATGGGCAAAAATCCCAGTGGCTAGATGTGCCAAGCTTATAGAGACATACCCCAAGAGACTTGTAGCTGTAATTGCTGCAAAAGGTGGCTCTTCAAAATATTGACTTTGGGGGTGTGAATAGTTATGCACACTCAAATATTGTGTTATTTCTTGTTTGTTCACAAAAAATATTTTGCATCTTCAAAGTGGTAGGCATGTTATGTAAATAAAATTATAGAAACCCCCCAAAAATCTATTTTAATTCCAGGTTTTAAGGCAAGAAAATAGGAAAAATGCCAAGGGGGTGAATACTTTCGCAAGCCACTGTACACACCTGACTATATAGACTGTGGAGTTGAATTACGTGTATTGATACAAATCTTGAGGCACTATCAGATCAGGTAAGGAAGTAAGTCAGGCGACACTTCACAAATGGTTTTTGGTCAAGTTTTATTTCAATATATGAGCTTGAGACTGCTGTTATGGATACAAACATGAAGAAGGAGGTGGGGGCACAAATACAAATCAATAGATTCCTCCTCAAGTCCTCATTGGGACCTATCTGCAATTTGTTGGCCCCCTTTATCATTTATCAAAACATTTCACATATTTGTTATTGTCATTTTCTCAGGGAAAACACATTTGTCTGTTTGTGGTTAGAGCTCAGAATGGCTGTCACTGCCTTGTCCTATTGTCTGACTGTCTGACTGTCTGACTGTCTGACTGTCTGACTGTCTGACTGTCTGACTGTCTGTCTGTCTGTCTGTCTGTCTGTCTGTCTGTCTGTCTGTCTGTCTGTCTGTCTGTCTGTCCGTCCGTCCGTCCGTCCGTCCCTGAACCACAGTCCACCAATGACCTACCACAAGACTCAAACTCACAACTTTAAAGGTGAGTTCGCAAAATGTCCTCACCCCCTAAATCTGAAGAGTGGGTGCAACACATACAGAATGGCTCTGAGTGATATCCATCACCCACAAGGAGAGTGTTTCTGTCCTTAATCAGGAACTGTTTTACCTGAACATTTTTAATGCAATGTATGATGCCAGCAGAAATGTGTCATTTTTAATTTGAGCCGCTGTCCCATTTTCAAATGTGAAATTGCTTCAGAGGAGTTAAGGTGTGACAGCTATTATAAATGTCTGGAAATTCATCTTCCTCCCTCTCTTCATGGCTCACACTCACTCGGCCTCGTCTCTTGACCAGGGGGAGCACTTCACACACACACAATTGCTCTCTCTCTTTCACACACACTCACACACACACTCCACCATCACGCCACCTGTCCTCCCACGCTGAACTGCAGAACACTCACAGATACACATAACTCACAGGGCAGGCTGGCTGCCAGGAGGGCAATATTCTGAGGTACAGGAGTTGAAGTTTCAGCCCTGCAGGAAGAAAGACCACTACATTGGTGGTCACTCAGGATGGCGGGGATAGTGGGCTTGTGGTTTACAACTTGATCATGCAGACAAATAAAAACTATATGATATGATTAGAGTTTTCCTATCATATTTGTAATTTCCAGCACTGTTCCAGCAACTATGGTGGATTTGTAACCAGGCCAGTCAAGTATGGCTCATTTCGTCTTAGTAGTGTGGAAAGCATAGGTAAATGTTCGTTTGACTACCTCCCCCTACAAAAGGACTTATTCTGTGTGCCAGAATGAGGTTCACTGAAGACCTGGACCTTTGACCAATCTCTGACATGGGGTGTTAGCTGACGGAGGAGAGACAATTAAAAGGTTTGAAAAATAACTACAGGTGTCGAGGGCGGTCTCCTGAGGACTAATTTGGCGAGCCTGGTGTACATTTAAGACTCAACTACTCCAGCTCTAGAGGTCTGCAGTTGCGTATGTGTATGAAGGCTGAAATATTACCCCCCTTGAACCTTTGTCCCTACGCTGCCCCTATGATGAACAGATGGCCTGCTTTATCTGACACACCTTGGCTCTCATACTTGGTGAGTTCCAACATTGATATCCTCCTAAATACAGTACTTTAAAGGGATAGTTCACACAAATGACAAAATGACACATTGCTTTCTTTACCCTGTAAGCAGTCAGTGGACAAGGTATGACAGCAATCCATGCTTTGGTTTAGTTTCTCTGGCACTGTTTCCAAATACTAATGTAGCACAAATCCCATTCAAGTCATGTTACCGATAATAGCATTTTTCGTTCATGATGTTTAAATGAACTATGTGACTTTATTGAGCTTCACAATCAATTTGAGACTTCTGGATGATTTGGACATGATGTGTGAAAAATGCTAATATCGGTACCATGACTTGAATGGAATTTGTGCTACAAATGCCAAAATGTTAGCATTTGGAACCAGCGGCAGAGAAATAAAACCAAGGCATGGATTGCTGTCATACCTTGTCCATAGACTGCTTAAGGAAACTAAGGTCCTTTTGTAATTTCGGTGAACTCTCTCTTTAAGTATGTATTTGACCTAGCTTAAACCTTTGTTGTCGCTGCTTCTTGGCAGGTCTACATTGGAAGGAGTTGCTCTGAAGTGACTGTGCCATAAAGTATTAGGGTTTGATTCAATCCGAAGTTTAGTGCTGTAGCACACTAGAACTGTAAAGGTAATTTCCGATTGAGCCGACATATGCAGCGTTTACCGTAAATGCAGTCTCCGCGAACGTGGGAAAATCGCTTTTAAATGTAGATTGTGCTGTAGCGAGATTAAAGTTTGGCCATACGGATTGAATCAAGCCCTTAGAGAATAATCCCAACCTAAAACGTATGAGATCCTTATAAATCATTTAATCAACCCCTTCTCGTAGTATAGCACCCCTCTGCTAAGCCTTTCTCACTTGATTGGAGGTTTTCTGTGACCGAGGCAGACCTTTCCCTGTGGCCACTCATGTTGCTCCTCACCAATTACATTTAATTTGTCACTGTAGCAACTTCACTGTCAGATGACGCTCTGCACTGAGCAGCATTTAACTTTGAGCTGCAAGGCAGGCATCCCAATCATCTCTCCCGGGCTCTCACACTCCAATCAACTCCTCGTTAGCACCTGACACTACCTGGCATTAACAAAGCACACTAATTAGGCCCCAATCAGCCAAAGCCAGAGCACTCCAAACCACTGAGCCTTTAACCATGAGTGGGTTGTATCATTTCAAATGACATAGCTTACACACTTTTCAATGGTGAACCTACTATTGTACGGTACCAACAGCTCAGTCATGCTGGGACACAGGGTGGTGCATGAAACCACTTGTCCTTGTGTTTCGGTGCTGAACTAAGCCATTTTACCTGCTGCTGACAAATCTGTGGTTATTGAAACATTTTGAGCTAAGTCAGTTAAGAACAATTTTATTTTTTTACAATGACGGCCTAAATGTAACCACTTTCAGATTCACAGACAGAGCTATGGATGCAGAGACTGACTATCCATGGAGAGCTATGGATGCAGAGACTGACTATCCATGCAGAGCTATGGATGCAGAGACTGACTATCCATGCAGAGCTATGGATGCAGAGACTGACTATCCATGCAGAGCTATGGATGCAGAGACTGACCATCCATGCAGAGCTATGGATGCAGAGACTGACCATCCATGCAGAGCTATGGATGCAGAGACTGACTATCCATGCAGAGCTATGGATGCAGAGACTGACCATCCATGCAGAGCTATGGATGCAGAGACTGACCTTCCATGCAGAGCTATGGATGCAGAGACTGACTATCCATGCAGAGCTATAGATGCAGAGACTGACCATACATGCAGAGCTATGGACGCAGAGACTGACCATCCATGCAGAGCTATGGACGCAGAGACTGACCATCCATGCAGAGCTATGGACTCAGAGACTGACCATCCATGCAGAGCTATGGACGCAGAGACTGACCATCCATGCAGAGCTATGGACGCAGAGACTGACCATCCATGCAGATCTATGGACGCAGAGACTGACCATCCATGCAGAGCTATGGACGCAGAGACTGACCATCCATGCAGAGCTATGGACGCAGAGACTGACCATCCATGCAGAGCTATGGACGCAGAGACTGACCATCCATGCAGAGCTATGGACGCAGAGACTGACCATCCATGCAGAGCTATGGACGCAGAGACTGACCATCCATGCAGAGCTATGGACGCAGAGACTGACCATCCATGCAGAGCTATGGACGCAGAGACTGACCATCCATGCAGAGCTATGGACGCAGAGACTGACCATCCATGCAGAGCTATGGACGCAGAGACTGACCATCCATGCAGAGCTATGGACGCAGAGACTGACCATCCATGCAGAGCTATGGACGCAGAGACTGACCATCCATGCAGAGCTATGGACGCAGAGACTGACCATCCATGCAGAGCTATGGACGCAGAGACTGACCATCCATGCAGAGCTATGGACGCAGAGACTGACCATCCATGCAGAGCTATGGATGCAGAGACTGACCATCCATGCAGAGCTATGGATGCAGAGACTGACCATCCATGCAGAGCTATGGATGCAGAGACTGACCATCCATGCAGAGCTATGGACGCAGAGACTGACCATCCATGCAGAGCTATGGACGCAGAGACTGACCATCCATGCAGGGCTATGGATGCAGAGACTGACCATCCATGCAGAGCTATGGATGCAGAGACTGACCATCCATGCAGAGCTATGGATGCAGAGACTGACCATCCATGCAGAGCTATGGATGCAGAGACTGACCATCCATGCAGAGCTATGGATGCAGAGACTGACCATCCATGCAGAGCTATGGATGCAGAGACTGACCATCCATGATGTCAAAATAGTTTTAACCATATTTTGAGGCTATATAGTGTTTGTTTACATTTATATTTACTGTGTACAAACATTGGAGTAAACAAGCTAAAATGTTGGGTTCTGATGGGGTATGATAGTTGAACTCAACTCACGAGGCATTAATTTGTTCTTCAGGAATCAATGGGTACATATCATTCATTTATAAGTCCAAACATGGATGTAACAACTGTAGAATATAAATGGCTAATAATGAATTAAAACATCAAAGTAAAATCATGCAGTTAAATGACCCCACCTCAGGCATGCATTCCCCTTGGTACCTATAATAGGCCTACTCTACCATCCTGCATTATTGAAACAAGGTCAAATCCTATGAGTTGGCTGCATAGGGCACATTGATTTTAGATTTATCAAAATCATATCTCCCCCGCTTTGTCATAATGATAGATGTAGAGATGTACCGAGGGTCATTTCTTCAACTCCCAACACTGAGACTCTTGACAAATAATACATTCCTTCAGAAAACAGGCCTACATCATGAGAACAGTTTGACTTTCAGAGAGGACGTGGACAAGGTCAATAACCCCTAAATGTAATGTTTAAGTAAACAGAGATGCAAGTGAAGGTGATGCTGGGAGGAGGATTTTTGCTCAGAGGTAATTTCTTAATATGTGTGGTTTCATTACGCACTAAAAAGCAATCTCTCCCCTGTGACTGTGCCAAATTGACTATGTTCAGCAAAATGCACTCATCTGCATAGCTGTCACAACGCTTCATAAGATCTGGCACCCAATAACTTTACAAATGCACAGAATTACCGGTGTCAATTTTAATGTGACATAGCAATTTACATCACACACAGTGGGGACAAGCGCACTTTTCGAGCGGCTGCATGGTTAATAGGTGGAACGCTATTTGCATTATAATTTGGGGAGTGTGAAGAGTAATCAAGCTGCATTTGACTCAATGGGAGAGTGGTGGCGCAGCGGTGGGCGACATATCACTGACTTGGGTGCCATGCCGACTGGGTGTGCATGTAAATTGGCCCATGCAAAGCTTCCTACTCATTGAGAGCTTTTAACCAAGAGTCGTTTGCATATTCTGGAGGATGCCTTCATGCAAAACTTAGTCGGCATGGCTCCCAATTCTTCTAGACACTCATTACCAGCAATTAAATGGCAGGCTGATGTTTTTGGAATGCTCAATTGTCAATTAATGATATTTAAGATTTGCATGAAGGAGGACAGCTATTTTAAGAAGCTGGTGATTAAGTATGAATTGTGTGACAACATTTATTCTAGAACCTACTCTGGATTGATTGGTTCTAAATGTGTACTTATAGTTATAGCTTATACTCTGAGTGTAAATACTCTGGAAATATAAGTTATATTGCTTTAATCCATTCCTTCAAGAGTATATACCTCTCAAAGAATTAGATATTTGATGTCCAAAAAGGCACATCCTGCCTGTGCATGAAGAGGTTAGGTTCCAATGAAGAGTGACAGCTGTATCTGGCTGTAAACCCTGTAGGAACTGGGCTAATTACAGAATAAGCAATTAAAACCACCCCCCTGTGTATTTCATTTCATGCGCATAGACAAGCCTGAAAACAGGAAAGGAGCTTACAGTGCCTTCAGAAAGTGTTCATACCCTTTTACCTATTCTACATGTTGCTGTGTTACAGCCTGAATTCAAAATGGATTAAATAGATTTCTCTCACCCAATACCCCATAATGACAAAGTGAAAAATATTTTTTTGACAGAAATAGCCTCATTAACATAAGTATTCACATAATACATGTTAGACTCACTTTTGGCAGAGATTACAGCTGTGAGCCTTACTGGATAAGTCTCTAAGATCTTTGCACACTTGGATTGTACAATATTTGCACATTATTATTTTTAACATTCTTCAAGCTCTGTCAAGTTGGTTGTTGATCATTGTCAGACCGCCATTTTTTGCCATAGATTTTCAAGACGATTTTTGTCAAAACTGTAACTAGGCCACTCAGGAACATTCACTGTCTTCTTGGTAATCAACTCCAGTGTATATTTGGCCTTGTGTTTTAGGTTATTGTCCTGCTGAAATGTAAATTTGTCTCCCAGTGTCTAGTGGAAAGCAGACTGAACCAGGTTTTCCTCTAGGATTTTGCCTGTGCTTAGCTCTATTGTGTTTCTTTTTATTCTACAAAACTACCTACTCCTTGCCGATGACAAGCATACCATAACATGATGCAGCCACAACCATGCTTGAGTGATGTGCTGTGTTGTATTTGCCACAAACATAACTCTTTGTATTCAGGACATAAAGTTAATTTCTTTGCCATATTTTTTCCAGTTTTACTTTAGTGCCTTATTGCAAACAGGATGCATGTTTTTCGAATATTTTTATTCTGTACATGCTTCCTTCTTTTCACTCTGTTATTTAGTTTACATTTACATTTACATTTAAGTCATTTAGCAGACGCTCTTATCCAGAGCGACTTACAAATTGGTGCATTCACCTTATGACATCCAGTGGAACATCCACTTTACAATAGTGCATCTAAATCTTTTAAGGGGGGGGGGGAGAAGGATTACTTTATCCTATCCTAGGTATTCCTTAAAGAGGTGGGGTTTCAGGTGTCTCCGGAAGGTGGTGATTGACTCCGCTGTCCTGGCGTCGTGAGGGAGTGTGTTCCACCATTGGGGAGCCAGAGCAGCGAACAGTTTTGACTGGGCTGAGCGGGAACTGTACTTCCTCAGTGGTAGGGAGGCGAGCAGGCCAGAGGTGGATGAACGCAGTGCCCTTGTTTGGGTGTAGGGCCTGATCAGAGCCTGGAGGTACTGAGGTGCCGTTCCCCTCACAGCTCCGTAGGCAAGCACCATGGTCTTGTAGCGGATGCGAGCTTCAACTGGAAGCCAGTGGAGAGAGCGGAGGAGCGGGGTGACGTGAGAGAACTTGGGAAGGTTGAACACCAGACGGGCTGCGGCGTTCTGGATGAGTTGTAGGGGTTTAATGGCACAGGCAGGGAGCCCAGCCAACAGCGAGTTGCAGTAATCCAGACGGGAGATGACAAGTGCCTGGATTAGGACCTGCGCCGCTTCCTGTGTGAGGCAGGGTCGTACTCTGCAGATGTTGTAGAGCATGAACCTACAGGAACGGGCCACCGCCTTGATGTTAGTTGAGAACGACAGGGTGTTGTCCAGGATCACGCCAAGGTTCTTAGCGCTCTGGGAAGAGGACACAATGGAGTTGTCAACCGTGATGGTTGTGAACACCTTTCAATGTGCAATTCATAATTTCACCATGCTGAAAGGGATATTCAATATCATATTTTTTTAAACCAATCTACTAATAGGTGAAATTCTTTGCGAGGCATTGGAAAAGCTACCTGGTCTGTGTGGTTGAATCTGTGTTTGAAATTCACTGCTCGACTGAGGGACCTTACAGATAATTATACGTGTAGGGTACAGAGATGAGGTAGTCATTGAAAAGTATTGTTAAACTCTATTATTGCACACATGAAAGTCCATGAAACTTATGTGATTTGCTTAGCACATTTTTACTCTTGATCTTATTTGGCTGGCCTAACAAAGGGTTTGAATACTTATTGTCTCAAGATATTTCAGCTATTCATTTTTTATTAATTTACAAAAATTTCACATTGACATTATGGGGTATTGTGTTTAGGCCAATTTCATCAATTTTAAATTCAGTCTAACACAATAAAACGTGGGAAACTCAAGGGGTGTGAATAATTTCTAAACACACTGTACCTAACAGTATACAGATCAGTGTAGCATAATGCTATTTTTATATTCAATTATATTGACTTGTTAAATCAGTCTCGTCCTCCTCAGATAATGGTAATGAACGACTGATTGCCCTTGTCTACCAGGCATGGTGTTATCTGCCTGTTATTTATAACTGTTAGACATTTCATTCCACCTAAATCGATAAGAGCCTCACAACAGGCCCCATTGAGTAGCCTGACAAGGAGGCAGGGAGACGCATCAATCACTAGCCAGTGACAGGACAGGGATAGACTAAAAAATAGTGGGAGGTTTTCAACAAGCCTCTTCAAGTCCAAGGTCTTATAAACATGAACGTTTTAATATTACTGTATGTCGTATCAGCTTGACAGACTCCAAGAGACTGCAGGACCTGTTTGACACCCTGCTTTAATGGTGGGGCAAACGCAACATTTTTTTGTTGTTGTTGCATGCCAGCAAAGCAACTACACAACACTAAACAATACATTAATTGCTCTACAACGGTGACATACGGTTCCCACAAAACTTTAGGGTCTACATAAAGCTGTCCCAACAGCAGAGCTTTATTTTCAGCACCATGGAGTGAATTCTTACCTACTCTATACCTGGCTATCAGCGGAGCCTTGTCTGGCAGCGAAACAGTTCATTCAGCCTCATTTTCGGCCTTTTTAAAAAACAACGCTGATATGGCTGACTTGCTTAAACAAATGAGGTTTCTACTGACAATTGAGATGTACAAACTATGGCATAAGGGGACGACTAGCGAATAAGAAGGAATCGGTCATTTTGATTAAGACATTAATCGATTAAGACATTAATGAGCGAGCTAAGACGGACATAGTCAATATAACTATTTGTTCAGCACTTTTGAAATGTACAGCAACAGAATTCAGAACATGAGCTGTTCCACACTGATCTCGACAAACCATTTCTGTATGGACTACGCTTTTCATGCTGAAACATGCTCCTAGATGTTTCCACTTCACAGTAACAGCACTTATAGTTGACTGGGGACAGCTCTAGCAGGACTGGAATATGATGAACTGACTTGTTGGAAAGGTGGCATTCTATGACGGTGCCATGTTGAAAGTCACTGAGCTCTTCAGTGAGGCCATTCTACTGCCAATGTTTGTCTCTGGAGATTGCATGGCATGCTCCATTGCATGCTCGATTTTAAACACCGGTCAGTAACGGGTGTGGCTGAAATAGCCAAATCCACTAATTTGAAGGGGTGTCCACATACACAATATATATATATTTTTTAAGTATCTCAGCGTTCAGAAGGAATACAAATCTTAAAGATTACTTAGTGAATACCTCTCTGGATAGTGAAAAACGACAGCTCAATCCCCACTTCAGGTCTATCAAGTACACTATAAACAAACATACAGAATTGGAGGCCCAACCTGGTTTATGTGATGGAAAGTCAAAAAGGTAACAAACTGTAAGTTGGGGAAACTAAAAACAAACTTCTCAAATGGTTACAGCAACACATCTATTACACAGGAAATCTGACAAGATGACAGAATTATATGTGCACTTCCGTACACATGGAAAAGAGTGCCTATCAATTTGTAGGCCTCTAGTCTAAAGGTGGGGCGGTCCAAGGCCCAGAGATCGGCGCTGGATAAAAAGGTTGGAAACTCTTGCTCCCACCGGTCTTAATGAGATAGGATGAAGTTCATCTTTGGACTTTAGTCCAACCAGAACTCTTAACATTCATCACCCAGTACAGTATCCTTGGGAGGAGAGGACCCTAACCCTAACACTACCTACGTTTTTTTTCTTTAATTATTTATTTTTAAATACTTTTCTTGGATCTTTACTGTGTGCTCCTTTTATTTGTATGATCCTTTAAATATAAAAGGGAGGCTTCTATAGCACTTCCTCCCCATGATGCACTTCATTTGCCAATATTAGCATTGACTTTTCTTCTACTTCTAGTTTGTACTCGTTTTTTTGCATGACATTTTAAGATCTTTGAATGCGTTTTCTTTTCAAATATTAAGGTGGTTTTGTTAGTATTTACTACCCTTCCCTTGATGTACTTCATTTGTTCATATGAGCACTTATAACTTTATGAATTACAATACTTATTTATTATATATTTCTTTAAGGGTCTACATATTTACAGTTTTCAAATCTATAGTAGTCTCTTCTCCCAACAAAAATGCCTTATATTTGGGTTTATTTTCACAGCTCCTGATCATGTATGTCCATGATTGAATCTTTGAATGAAGAGATTGAGATAAAACTGTCCAGTTTGAGAGTTTGTTGCAGTTCTTTCCAGTCGCTAGCTGCAGCGAACTGAAAAGAGGACAGTTACCCTTGTGAGTAACAGACCTCAGTCCCCTTACCTAACTCTAGCCTCAATCACAACCCTAACCCTGAACTCAACCACGACCCTAATCCTAGCCTCATGTCCACATCCCAGTTCAACCCTAACCTTAGCTACATGTCCACATCTCAGTTCAACCCTAACCTTAGCTTCATGTCCACATCCCAGTTCAACCCTAACCTTAGCTTCATGTCCACATCCCAGTTCAACCCTAATCCTAGCTTCATGTCCACATCCCAGTTCAACCCTAACCTTAGCTTCATGTCCACATCCCAGTTCAACCCTAACCCTAGCCTCATGTCCACATCCCAGTTCAACCCTAACCTTAGCTTCATGTCCACATCCCAGTTCAACCCTAACCTTAGCTTCATGTCCACATCCCAGTTCAACCCTAACCCTAGCCTCATGTCCACATCCCAGTTCAACCCTAACCTTAGCTTCATGTCCACATCCCAGTTCAACCCTAACCTTAGCTTCATGTCCACATCCCAGTTCAACCCTAACCTTAGCTTCATGTCCACATCCCAGTTCAACCCTAATCCTAGCCTCATGTCCACATCCCAGTTCAACCTTAACCCTAGCTTCATGTCCACATCCCAGTTCAACCCTAACCTTAGCTTCATGTCCACATCCCAGTTCAACCCTAACCTTAGCTTCATGTCCACATCCCAGTTCAACCCTAACCTTAGCTACATGTCCACATCCCAGTTCAACCCTAACCTTAGCTTCATGTCCACATCCCAGTTCAACCCTAATCCTAGCTTCATGTCCACATCCCAGTTCAACCCTAACCCTAGCCTCATGTCCACATCCCAGTTCAACCCTAACCCTAGCTTCATGTCCACATCCCAGTTCAACCCTAACCCTAGCTTCATGTCCACATCCCAGTTCAACCCTAACCTTAGCTTCATGTCCACATCCCAGTTCAACCCTAACCCTAGCCTCATGTCCACACCCAGATTAGGGTTAGGGAATGGGTTGAACCAGGATTTGAATATAAAGCTCGGGTTACGGTTAGGTTTGAGGGTTATGGTTGAACCAGGATTTGAATATAAAGTTAGGGGTAAGGTTAGGTTTGAGGGTTATGGTTGAACCAGGATTTGAATATAAAGCTAGGGTTAAGGTTAGGTTTGAGGGTTATGGTTTAACCAGGATTTGAATATAAAGCTCGGGTTACGGTTAGGTTTGAGGGTTATGGTTTAACCAGGATTTGAATATAAAGCTCGGGTTACGGTTAGGTTTGAGGGTTATGGTTTAACCAGGATTTGAATATAAAGCTAGGGTTAAGGTTAAGGTTAGGGTATGATTGAACCAGGATTTGAATATAAAGCTAGGGTTAAGGTTAAGGTTAGGGTATGGTTGAACCAGGATTTGAATATAAAGCTAGGGTTAAGGTTAAGGTTAGGGTATGGTTGAACCAGGATTTGAATATAAAGCTATGGTTAAGGTTAGGTTTGAGGGTTATGGTTGAACCAGGATGTGGACATCCTAGCCCCATGGAGTAGGGGGCTACAGTTGGTCAGCTACCTTCCTGGCACAGCCAGCAGCCTCAGCAGCAGCTAAAGCCACATACAACATACCATGTGTTTAACCCCATTTTAAGAGCAGTGAGTTCGAGATTTGGTATTCCACTCGTACAGAACAGGTTGTGAGGTGTCACTGTTAAACACTTTTCTGACAAATTCAGTGTTGCCTCCTGAATAGCCTAAATCATTCTGAAATACTCTTACTGCTGCATCTAGCGCTCTCAACCTCTCCCCTACTCTCTCTCTCTCTCTCTCTCTAGCTCTCAACCTCTTCCCTACTCTCTCTCTCTCTCTCTCTCTCTAGCTCTCAACCTCTCCCCTACTCTCTCTCTCTCTCTCTCTCTCTAGCTCTCAACCTCTCCCCTACTCTCTCTCTCTCTCTCTCTCTCTAGCTCTCAACCTCTCCCCTACTCTCTCTCTCAACCTCTCCCCTACTCTCTCTCTCAACCTCTCCCCTACTCTCTCTCTCAACCTCTCCCCTACACTCACCCTCTCTCTCTCACGCTCTCTCTCAGGCTATTAATCATTGTGGCATTTGATGATAAAACAATGACAGAATGCAGACCTGCCTTGTTCTCACAGCATAAAGCTGTTACTTTTCCTTCTGGTGATTTGTTCCATTTCATAAGTGCTCCGACTGGAAAATGTGAAACATAATATAATGTATGACATGAACAAGAACATACTTCTCTACTCACTATAGATTTTTTCATAGGATAATCACATCAATCTAAGATGGTTATCATTGTTAAAATGAAGAAAAAACTTTGGGGCTCTATCGTTCCTGCTTTGCTGACACCACAAAAACACATCCTAAGAAGCACTATAAATAAAGTACTGTTTTTCAAGTGATTCCGGCACCAGAATCAATCTCTCTTCCCTCCGAGGCATCACTCCCTATGAAAGATCTCCAAACAGATGAGTTAATTGGACTGACCTGGTAGTTAAATGGGTAAAGAAAAGTGTAAGTGTATTTTTTAGCTTGTAATCATTTTTTGTTTCTGGCAGCAACACAGACTTGACCTCGACAGGTTAACTGAGTTCCTTGATGGTTCCTACATGTAGAGATAAATAGACGAGTTGTGTTTATGGCCTCACTGTGTGACAGAGGTTTGACATCTAGACAGACATGCATTAATTCTGTTTACACACAGTGCACCTGGAGCTCGGCATTCTGTTCAGATTTGGTCGTTTGTGGAAAGACAATTAAAAGCCAATCTAATAAGAGGGTAAACTGGTCACCAGCCTCTCACTCAGAGAATGCAGACAGACAACACACTGAGGGGAGGAGGCTGAATAAACCCGTTTGTTATTTATCACATCTCTTGTACATCCACACCCAGTGAATCAATGCTTTTAGGATGTTGTTTTAGGATACAGAGGTAGCTTCATGGGGAAATGCACTAACCTATCCTCCCCCATGCAGCTCTAAACTTGCTTTCATCCACGCCTGTTGCCTCCCTCCTGTTGTGTTGTTTTCATTTGAATCACCGTCGTTAACCTTATTGACGTCTCTGTCGTCCCGAACTAATGACATCATAAATGGCACCTCATGATAAAATGGGCTCAAAAGATTTTGCTTCAGGTATCAAAACAAATGAACCTTCAGATATTTATTAGATCCCACGGGAGCCTCCACCCACTGCAATGCTTCCCACTCCTCACCAGCCCTTGTTCTCCCTTCATATGACCAAATGTAATCTTTCGTATTTCATTTATAAATGCATTTTTATTTATACAGGGCAGATTAGGGTGTAGGAGGCTCAGATTGGATATTTTATCAGAGTCCGGGGTAGGTAGAGGGCTGGCGCTCAGGTGATTATACTGGAGATGAATGGGACAGGGCAGGGGCCCGGATGCTGCTGCTGGGAATGCTTTATTATTAAATATGGAGGCTGATCAGATCCAGGCCCTGAGGCTATTGACCGCTTCTGGGAAAGATCAAGGTAAGGAGGGCAGGAAGCAGCCAGTCTGACATATGGATTCATTGTGTACATGTCTGATCAAACGTGACATCAAGGCAGGCAGATTCATTTGAGTACACAGCATCCCCCAGCATTAAAGTTTGATCAGTGTCCACTTTGCATTATAATGGAAGATGTAGGCCAATACAAAGGCAAGGGAGGGATGATGACACTTGTATGCATGGTCATATCTGTAGATCCCCAATCGGAGGAGAGGAGTGACAGCTCAGCTTACAGATCCATAGCTGTATTTGCAGTGGCGTTAACTCGATTTCCTCTAGTGGTTAATCTTTTATCAATTCATCAATGGGAGCAAGTGAGAAGATCTATTGCTCTTTCATTCACGGGACGGACAGAGGGAATCTGGGCAGAGTGGTGCCTTCCATGTTTGACATGTGCAAACTGCACTGTTGACCAATATGAATGAAGGACAATCCTATACATATTTTACTGTTAGAACCACACCTCCCTTAATATGCTAACACATCTACTGAGATGCATTACATATTGAACAAATTGCAAACAGTTTTTGTGTTAAACTAAAATTCCATAAAGGATGTAAGTACAGCTCCAATGTATTAAATATGTCTACACATCCTTCCATCAACCGACCCAGAGAGATGGGCGCAATGGACTTGTATTTGACTCCTGTCTGTAAACAAGAACCCCTGTATGAATCTGATTGCGCTCCAAACACACCCTTCAACAGGCATCAAGCCAGGGGTCTGACATTCTGACTGGTGTAAAACACTTTCATATACACTGAACAAAAATATAAAACGCATCATGGAACAATAAGGAAATCAGTCAATTGAAATACATTCATTAAGTCCTAATCTATGGAGTTCACATGATTGGGAATACAGATATGCATTGGTTGGTCACAGATACCTTAAATAAGTAGGTTTATGGATCAGAAAACCAGTCAGTATCTGGTGACCACAATTTGCCTCATGCAGCACCACACATCTCCTTTGCATAGAGTTGATCAGGCTGTTGATTGTGGCCTATGGAATGGTGTCCCGCTCCTCTTCAATAGCTGTGCTAAGTTGCTGGATATAGGCGGGAACTGGAACACTGTTGTACATGCCGATCCAGAGTATCCCAAACATGCTCAATGGTTGACATGTCTGGTGAAAAGGAAAGAGAGAGAGAGAGAGAGAGAGGAGAGTGTAGTAGGACCTCTGTTTTAAACCCGACCTTGTTAAATGACAGCATTAAATATGGATCAGTCTGGAATATACTCAATAAATCAAATCAAATTTTATTTGTCACATGCGCCGAACACAACAGGAATTGTAAGTGAAATGCTTACTTACAAGCCCTAAACAACAATGCAGTTAAAATATATGTACATGCAGGTCGAGTTATTAAAGTGACTATGCATAGATAGTAACAGAGAGTAGCAGCAGTACATTTACATTTACATTTAAGTCATTTAGCAGACGCTCTTATCCAGAGCGACTTACAAATTGGTGCATTCAACTGATGACATCCAGTGGAACAGTCACTTTACAATAGTGCATCAAATCTTAAAAGGGGGGTGAGAAGGATTACTTATCCTATCCTAGGTATTCCTTAAAGAGGTGGGGTTTCAGGTGTCTCCGGAAGGTGGTGATTGACTCCGCTGTCCTGGCGTCGTGAGGGAGTTTGTTCCACCATTGGGGGCCAGAGCAGCGAACAGTTTTGACTGGGCTGAGCGGGAACTGTACTTCCTCAGTGGTAGGGAGGCGAGCAGGCCAGAGGTGGATGAACGCAGTGCCCTTGTTTGGGTGTAGGGCCTGATCAGAGCCTGGAGGTACTGAGGTGCCGTTCCCCTCACAGCTCCGTAGGCAAGCACCATGGTCTTGTAGCGGATGCGAGCTTCAACTGGAAGCCAGTGGAGAGAGCGGAGGAGCGGGGTGACGTGAGAGAACTTGGGAAGGTTGAACACCAGACGGGCTGCAGCGTTCTGGATGAGTTGTAGGGGTTTAATGGCACAGGCAGGGAGCCCAGCCAACAGCGAGTTGCAGTAATCCAGACGGGAGATGACAAGTGCCTGGATTAGGACCTGCACCGCTTCCTGTGTGAGGCAGGGTCGTACTTTGCGGATGTTGTAGAGCATGAACCTACAGGAACGGGCCACCGCCTTGATGTTAGTTGAGAACGACAGGGTGTTGTCCAGGATCACGCCAAGGTTCTTAGCGCTCTGGGAGGAGGACACAATGGAGTTGTCAACCGTGATGGCGAGATCATGGAACGGGCAGTCCTTCCCCGGGAGGAAGAGCAGCTCCGTCTTGCCGAGGTTCAGCTTGAGGTGGTGATCCGTCATCCACACTGATATGTCTGCCAGACATGCAGAGATGCGATTCGCCACCTGGTCATCAGAAGGGGGAAAGGAGAAGATTAATTGTGTGTCGTCTGCATAGCAATGATAGGAGAGACCATGTGAGGTTATGACAGAGCCAAGTGACTTGGTGTATAGCGAGAATAGGAGAGGGCCTAGAACAGAGCCCTGGGGAACACCAGTGGTGAGAGCGCGTGGTGAGGAGACAGATTCTCGCCACGCCACCTGGTAGGAGCGACCTGTCAGGTAGGACGCAATCCAAGCGTGGGCCGCGCCGGAGATGCCCAACTTGGAGAGGGTGGAGAGGAGGATCTGATGGTTCACAGTATCGAAGGCAGCCGATAGGTCTAGAAGGATGAGAGCAGAGGAGAGAGAGTTAGCTTTAGCGGTGCGGAGCGCCTCCGTGATACAGAGAAGAGCAGTCTCAGTTGAATGACTAGTCTTGAAACCTGACTGATTTGGATCAAGAAGGTCATTCTGAGAGCGATAGCGGGAGAGCTGGCCAAGGACGGCACGTTCAAGAGTTTTGGAGAGAAAAGAAAGAAGGGATACTGGTCTGTAGTTGTTGACAAAAAAAGAGGTCATGTTTTTCCTGTAATCCACAATCATCTCCTTTGTCTTGATCAAGTTGAGGGAGAGGTTGTTGTCCTGGCACCACACGGCCAGGTCTCTGATCTCCTCCCAATAGGCTGTCTCGTCGTTGTCGGTGATCAGGTCTACCACTGCTGTGTCATCAGCAAACTTAATGATGGTGTTGGATTCATGCCTGGCCATGCAGTTGAGTGAACAGGGAGTACAGGAGGGGACTGAGCACGCATCCCTGAGGGGCCCTGTGTTGAGGATCAGCGTGGCGGATGTGTTGTTACCTACCCTTACCAGCTGGGGGTTGTCCATCAGGAAGTCCAGGATCCAGTTGCAGAGGGAGGGGTTTAGTCCCAGGGTCCTTAGCTTATTGATGCGCTTTCAAGTCACTATGGTGTTGAATGCTGAGCTGTAGTCAATGAATAGCATTCTCACATAGGTGTTCCTTCTGTCCAGGTGGGAAGGGCAGTGTGGAGTGCAATAGAGATGGCATCATCTGTGGATCTGTTAGAGCGGTATGCAAATTGAAGTGGGTCTAGAGTTTCTGAGATAATGTGGTTGATGTGAGCCATGACCAGCCTTTAAAAGCACTTCATGGCTACAGACGTGAGTGCTACGGGTCAGTAGTCATTTAGGCAGTTTAAATTATTATTATTTTTTTACCTTTATTTTACTAGGCAAGTCAGTTAAGAACAAATTCTTATTTACAATGACGGCCTAGGAACAGTTGGTTAACTGCCTTGTTCAGGGGCAGAACAACAGATTTGAACCTTGTCAGCTCGGGGATTCGATCTTGCAATCTTTTGGTTACTAGTCCAATGCTCTAACCACCCGACATGCTTTAGAAAGACTAGCTTTAACTTAGTGTTATTGGCCACAGGTACTATAGTGGTCTGCTTGAAACATGTTGGTATTACAGACTCAGACAGGGAGAGGTTGAGAATGCCAGTGAAGACATTTGCCAGTTGGTCAGCGGAGTACACGTCCTGGTAATCCGTCTGGCCCTGCGGCCTTGTGAATGTTGACCTGTTTAAAAGGTCTTACTCACATTGGCTGCGGAGAGAGTGATCACACAGTCGTCCGGTAACAGCAGATGTTCATTAAGCTGTGATTCAGCCGTATAGTCAGTACACAGCTCCTGGGATCCAATGTCAACCAGTGGTGTAAAGTACTTAAGTAAAATTACTTTAAAGTACTACTTAAGTAGTTTTTTGGGGTGTCAGTACTTTAGTTTAATATTAATTTTTACTTCGCTACATTCCTTAAGAAAATATTGTACTTTTTACTCCATACATTATTCTTGACAACCAAAAGTACTCGTTATAATTTGCATGACAGGAAAATAGTCAAATTCACATACTTATCAAGACAACATCCCTGGTCAACCCTACTGCCTCTGATCTGGCCGACTCACTAAACACACCTGCGTCACTTGTAAATGATGTCTGAATGTTGGAGTGTGCCCCTGGCTATCCATAAATAAATAAAAAACAAGACAATGGTGCCATCTGGTTTGCTTAATATAAGGAATTTGAAATGATTTATAGTTTTACTTTTGATACTTAAGTATATTTTAAACCGAATACTTTCAGACTTTTACTCTCAAGTAGAATTTTACTGGGTGACTTTTACTTTTACTTGAGTCATTTTCTATTAAGATATCTATACTTTTACTCCACCGCTGGTGTGAACCAGTGCATGAATTATGACAGGGGGTTGGAGGGTGGAGATTTGAGTGCAAGCAGGACTCGCTGAGACAAAAGACTGAACGAGATGCAGGCTACAGCCTTACATAGTGTAGGTGGAGAGACGAGGGCCACCTAACACAGCTGACAGCCCTGAGGGGAGAAAAGCCTTTGATATTGCTAATTCACAGCTTCTTTCCATTGTTCTGACTACAAAAGGGAAGTATGCTGTGTCACTTGTGAATGTAACTGTGTGAGTACTGTAGCTACTCGACTGTGAAAACTAGTGTAATTATTTAATAACCTCCCAACTGATTGTTTCTCCACTTTGCTTTTTTAGGCCTCAAATGAACCACTCAAACAGCTTTATTAAGAATGTGTTACTATCACTACCACTGCACTACCCTCCCCAATGTACCCAACTCTCCACCCACCCCAATGTACCCAACTCTCCACCCACCCCAATGTACCCAACTCTCCACCCACCCCAATGTACCCAACTCTCCACCCACCCCAATGTACCCAACTCTCCACCCTCCCCAATGTACCCAACTCTCCACCCACCCCAATGTACCCAACTCTCCACCCACTCCAATGTACCCAACTCTCCACCCACCCCAATGTACCCAACTCTCCACCCACCCCAATGTACCCAACTCTCCACCCTCCCCAATGTACCCAACTCTCCACCCACCCCAATGTACCCAACTCTCCACCCACCCCAATGTACCCAACTCTCCACCCACCCCAATGTACCCAACTCTCCACCCACCCCAATGTACCCAACTCTCCACCCACCCCAATGTACCCAACTCTCCACCCACCCCAATGTACCCAACTCTCCACCCACCCCAATGTACGCAACTCTCCACCCACCCCAATGTACCCAACTCTCCACCCACCCCAATGTACCCAACTCTCCACCCACCCCAATGTACCCAACTCACCGCCCACCCCAATGTACCCAACTCTCCACCCACCCCAATGTACCCAACTCTCCACCCACCCCAATGTACCCAACTCTCCACCCACCCCAATGTACCCAACTCATCACCCACCCCAATGTACCCAACTCTCCACCCACCCCAATGTACCCAACTCTCCACCCACCCCAATGTACCCAACTCTCCACCCACCCCAATGTACCCAACTCTCCACCCACCCCAATGTGTCCAACTCTCCACCCACCCCAATGTACCCAACTCTCCACCCACCCCAATGTACCCAACTCTCCACCCACCCCAATGTACCCAACTCTCCACCCATCCCAATGTACCCAACTCTCCACCCACCACAATGAAACCAACTTTGTAATGTGGAGCTCAGCCCCTGAAGCATTCTGAAGATCGCAATCAAAGAGAAATAAACACTACACTTTTTTTCCCAGTAATGAGAGTTCTTCTAATTTCCTCATATACACCTAAACTGAATAAAGTACAGCTTGGAAAGGAAAAAATAAATCTGCCTTCCAGCTAGGTAAATCAAAACAAGTTACGCACCTAGTCTGGTGATTCATTGTGTATAAAGACAGTGGGAAGGGGAAAAGATTAGCCTTTTCTAAAAATACCTGGTTTCCCAAGCCCAGTGCTGCAGCTTTGACAGGGTTTTCTGCAGGGCTGCACATCTCTTCTGGATCATCTATCATAGTCAGACACTAGTGAAACATTAGGCATGGTAGGCTACATACAGTATCACTGGCTTGGCTTGTCTGCTTCTCTCTCCTGGCCAGGAGGGTGAACCTGGGAATGGGACTTAGGGCTAGGTACGAAGTATGGGTTATTAAGCTTTGGGACACTTGTATGTTATTTCAAATGTTCCTCTAGTTATCACGCTCTTATAAAATGGAACATGCCCGTCTTGTAAAATAAAACATGGAAATTCCCCACAATTCAATAATGAATTTGTATATACTGGATATAGTATCTATATTCATGTATATCTATATTGTTTTTTTCTAACTCACAGTATGTACTCATCTTGCTTTAATCCTTTAAACATTTTCTAAACTAAACCATATTCGCAGAAGGAGAGTGAATACAGTAAAAGGTTAACATTTAAATCTGGGACCTGTCTGTCATCTGTCTCACTGAGATGTTACTATTCATCAGGCTCCTGATGGGTCGACCTATCGCCCAGGACACATGTCATTCATCATCTCCATGGAAACCTCCTTTCTACTGGACAGCTCTGCAATCAGCAGCCCATCAGACCTCCAGCATGCCTTGGCCTCTTTTGTCCCTCTCTGCTACCCATCACAGCCAGATAAGATTATCACTGACAACCTCAACTCCGCACCCATCAGAAGCAGAAAGGACTGGGGAGTAAAAAGAAAAGAAAAAGGCTGCTGCTGGTGGTCTTTTATTCCGTTTTTATGTTTTATTCTCTGTGCCTGTGATGGGTCTTTTTCTCTCTGCTCTGGCCCTTCACGAGTTAAAGGCACCGCTTCTCAAAGCTCTGTAGGCTGTGTTACGTTAGGGCCCCAACGTTGGGGAGAAGGCTGTGATGGGTCTTTTTCTCTCTGCTCTGGCCCTTCACGAGTTAAAGGCACCGCTTCTCAAAGCTCTGTAGGCTGTGTTACGTTAGGGCCCCAACGTTGGGGAGAAGGCTGTGATGGACACACAAAGGCCTGTCAACTTTATCTCACAAAAAATCTCAAAATTTAAATCTCCAATGCCTGAAGGAGCAAATGAAATCAAAATAAAATGTTATTAGTCACATGTGCCGAATACAACAGGTGTAGGTAGACCTTACAGTGAAATGCTTACTTATGAGCCCCTAACCAATAACGCAGTTAAAAAAAACAATAATAGAAAAAAATGAAAAAAGATATATTACTACAGATAAGAATAAGAAATAAAAGTAACAAGTAATGCAGCAGTAAAATAACAATAGCGAGACTATATACAGGGGGGTACCGGTACAGGGTCAATGTGCGGGGGCACCGGTTAGTTGTGGTAATATGTACATGTGGGTAGAGTTATTAAAGTGACTATGCATAGATGATAACAATAGAGAGTAGCAGCAGTGTAAAAGAGGGGGGGATGCAAATAGTCTGGGTAGCCATTTGATTAGGTGCTCAGGAGTCCTATGGCTTAGGGGTAGAAGCTGTTTAGAAGCCTCTTGGATCTAGACTTGGCGCTCCGGTAACGCTTGCTGTGTGGTAGCAGAGAGAACAAGATGGCTGGAGTCTTTGACAATTTTTAGGGCCTTCCTCTGACACTTCCTGGTATAGAGGTCCTGGATGGCAGGGAGCTTGGCCCCAGTGACGTACTGGGCCGTTCGCACTACCCTCTGTAGTGTCTTGCGGTCGGAGGCCGAGCAGTTGCCATACCAGGCAGTGATGCACCCAGTCAGGATGCTCTCGATGGTGCAGCTGTAGAACCTTTTGAGGATCTAAGGACCCATGCCAAATCTTTTCAGGCCCCTGAGAGGGAATAGGTTTTGTTGTGCCCTCTTCACAACTGTCTTGGTGTGGTCGGACCATGTTAGTTTTTTGGTGGTGTGGACACTAAGGAACTTGAAGCTCTCAACCTGCTCCACTGCAGCCCTTTCGATGATAATGAGGGCGTGCTTGGATCCTCTTTTCCTGTAATCCACAATCATTTTAAGGTTTTACTCACATCGGCTGCGGAGAGCTTGAACACACTGTCTTCCGGAACAGCTGGTGCTCTCGTGCATGTTTCAGTGCCATTTGCATCGAAGCGAGCATAGAAGTAGTTTAGCTCGTCTGGTAGGCTCGTGTCACTGGGCAGCTCTCGGCTGTGCTTCCCTAGTCTGTAATGGTTTGCAAGCCCTGCCACATCCGACAAGCGTCAGAGCTGGTGTAGTACGATTCGATCTTAGTCCTGTATTGACACTTTGCCTGTTTGATGGTTCGTCGGAGGGCATAGTGGGATTTCTTATATGCCTCCGGATTAGTTTCCCGCTCCTTGAAAGCTGCAGCTCTAGCCTTTAGCTTAGTGCGGATGTGGCCTGTAATCCATGGCTTCTGGTTGGGGTATGTACGTACGGTCACTGTGGCAACGACGTCATCAATGCACTTATTGATGAAGCAAATGACTGATGTGGTGTACTCCTCAATGCCATTGGCGGAATCCCGGAACATATTTAAGTTTGTACTAGCAAAACAGTCCTGTAGCTTAGCATCTGCTTCATCTGACCACTTTTTTATTGATCTAGTCACTGGTGCTTCCTGCTTTAATTTTTGCTTGTAAGCAGGAATCAGGAGAATAGAACTATGGTCAGATTTGACAAATGGAGGGTGAGGGAGAGCTTTGTATGCGTCTCTGTGTGTGGAGTAAAGGTGGTCCAGAGTTTTTCCCCCTCTGGATGCACATTTAACATGCTGATAGAAATGGATTTAAGTTTCCCTGCATTATAGTCCCTGGCTACTATGAGCGCCGCCTCTGAGTGAGCGTTTGCTTATGGCGGAATACAGCTCATTCAATGCAGTCTTAGTGCCAGCCTCTGACAGTGGTGGCATGTAAACAGCTACGAAAAATACAGATGAAAACTCCCTAGGCAGATAGTGTGGTCTACAGCTTATCATGAGATACTCTACCTCAGGCGAGCAATAGCTGGAGACTTCCTTGGAAATCATGCACCAGCTGTTATTTACAAAAATACATAGCCCGTCGCCCCTTGTCTTACCAGACGCCGCTGTTCTATCCTGCCGGTACATCGTATAACCAGCCAGCTATGGTGATAGTGTCGTCGTTCAGCCACAACTCTGTGAAGCATAAGATATTACAGTTTTGAATGTCCCATTGGTAGTTTACTTTTGCGCGTAGGTCATGTATTTTATTCTCCAAAGATTGTACATTTGCAAGCAGAATGGAAGGAAGTGGGGGTTTATTCGATCGCCTATTAATTCTCAGAAGGCGGTACGCCCTTTGGCCCCTTTTTCACCGCCTCCTCTTCATGCAAATCACGGGGATCTGGGCCTGTTCCTGAGAAAGCAGTATATTGTTCGTGTCGGGTTCGTCAGACTCGTTAAAGGAAAAAAAGGATTCTGCCGGTCCATGGTGAGTAATCGCAGTCCTGATGTCCAGAAGTTATTTTCAGTCATAAGAGACCGTAGCAGCAACATTATGTACAAAATAAGTTTCAAAAAACGTAAATAAACTAACGAAAAAACAGAAATCGGTTGGGGACATGTAAAACGTCTGCCTTCTTCTCTGGCACCATTTTTATGGGTTAGGGGGAAAGAGAAAGGTGAACACATGGCAAAACAGGAAGATGCGTGTTAAGCAGTTTGCATCAATAAGCTTTTATGGGGAAATAGTAAATCAGGAGCATGACCATGAAAGGAAATTGATCAGACAGGAAGACATGCATACAGACCTCTGATTAAACAACGGGTGTTTAGCACATTTCACACATTGTTTGTGTGTATGTACAAAAATGTTTGCCTCATCTCCAACAGGGGAGAGACTATCTTCACACTTTTTTCAGTCCTTATTATGTTCATAAAACTGCACTCTGTTCACTTGTGTGCTTGTGCATGGCTCATTACAGTTGGATAACGATGTTGAACCGATTTCTGTGTCCTGTCCAGGGGTGAGTTTGGAAGCTGCAATCATCTAAACAGTCAGGATGCCATTCAATCTTGACCCCTGACAGGCTCTAGCGAAATAAATGAGATACTTGGTAATAATTTTGTCCCAATGCTGTTAATCGAGGACAAAATAGGAAAAAGTAGTTGGGAAGAGAACTCTCTCCCACCCAGGAAACAAAATGGAGCAGTGTCATCAGAAAATCTCCCTGTCGTGTCCTTGAGGAATTGATCAGTCGTGGAGGAAAGGATGGAGCGCAGGAATGAGAGAGGAGGACAGGAGAGTAAAAAAAAGACAGGAAGAATGGATCCAGACGAGGCCTCATTATTTATTTAAAACTATAATTATTAAGGGCTGCTTTATCACCGTCTTCCTTCTTCTGGTTTGAATTTTTTATGTTATTCATGAGAAGAAAAGAAGAAAAAAACTTTAGAAAAATCTTTCGTTTATTACTGCGGCACAACACTGTCGCATTACTTATGAGATGATTACTGTGCTGGAGCCCCCAACTGTACACCAACCAACACTGTATTTGGGAACACACAGGAGCAGACCTGAAAGTGCTAGCTACCTCTCAGGATTAGACAAGCGGGCGATGGAAGACTTCTGTATCATCCCTCCAAGGTTATTATTACCCAATCCAATGAGGCCGAGGCTTCACAACAAGGGCAGAAATAACTATTGCCCTTCCTCTATAGAAGAAAAAATAAATAAATGAGAGGCCGGCCAGCATGCATGTTAAAAAATAAATAGTATTTTATCTCATAGCGGGAGTTTAGCAGGAACAATCTCATCCGCAGCCAAGTGAGACAGGCTATATTAAAGATTCTCATTACTGGGCCTCTGAGAATGGCCCATCCCCACCAGAGACGGCCGGCCAGCCTCTTGACAAACATTAATATGGAATGAAAGTTGAAGGATGTATTCTCTGCTGCAACGTGGAGGGGAACGGTGGGCTTTACTGGGAGACCCAAGCCCGTTATTGACAGCTCCCCAGGGGCAAAAAATTGTCTGGCCAGCCCAAGCTGTGAAGGTGTTATCATATTAATGGGTTGGCCTCGGTTGCATCACAGAAGTAGGCCACACTCTCAAAAAGGAAAAGGTCATCCCAGAGATTGGCACCTTTCTCAAATCCCACTGACCACATACTCAATCCCTGAATCCACTGGTTATTCATTACTACCCCATCCCTGTACCCACTGGTTATTCATTACTACCCCATCTCTGTACCCACTGGTTATTCACTACTACCCCATCCCTGTACCCACTGGTTATTCATTACTACCCCATCCCTGTACCCACTGGTTATTCATTACTACCCCATCACTGTACCCACTGGTTATTCACTACTACCCCATCCCTGTACCCACTGGTTATTCATTACTACCCCATCCCTGTACCCACTGGTTATTCATTACTACCCCATCCCTGTACCCACTGGTTATTCACTACTACCCCATCCCTGTACCCACTGGTTATTCATTACTACCCCATCCCTGTACCCACTGGTTATTCATTACTACCCCATCCCTGTACCCACTGGTTATTCATTACTACCCCATCCCTGTACCCACTGGTTATTCATTACTACCCCATCCCTGTACCCACTGGTTATTCATTACTACCCCATCCCTGTACCCACTGGCCATTCATTACTACCCCATCCCTGTGCCCACTGGCTATTCATTACTACCTCATCCCTGTGCCCACTGGCTATTCACTACTACCCCATCCCTGTACCCACTGGCTATTCATTACTACCCCATCCCTGTACCCACTGGTTATTCATTACTACCCCATCCCTGTACCCACTGGTTATTCATTACTACCCCATCCCTGTACCCACTGGCTATTCATTACTACCCCATCCCTGTACCCACTGGCTATTCATTACTACCCCATCCCTGTACCCACTGGTTATTCATTACTACCCCATCCCTGTGCCCACTGGCTATTCACTACTACCCCATCCCTGTACCCACTGGCTATTCATTACTACCCCATCCCTGTACCCACTGGTTATTCATTACTACCCCCATCCCTGTGCCCACTGGCTATTCACTACTACCCCATCCCTGTACCCACTGGCTATTCACTACTACCCCATCCCTGTACCCACTGGTTATTCATTACTACCCCATCCCTGTACCCACTGGCTATTCACTTCTACCTCATCCCTGTACCCACTGGTTATTCTTTACTACCCCATCCCTGTACCCACGGGTTATTCATTACTACCTCATCCCTGTACCCACTGGCTATTCACTACTACCCCATCACTGTACTCACTGGCCCACCCTGTATACTCACCCTAATACAATTAAGTGATTAATCTGAGTTCATTTGAGTTTACCGTCCACTAAACCACTGATATTCACAAGGGGAGTATCATCAATGATGGGTAGTGCCGGCAGGGACAGAGAGATGATAGAGACAGAATAGAGACATACCCCCTTTCTACCGCCATTCAGAAATGACATTTGCTAAAGTTACGACTAGCAGGAATTTATCAAATCTGCACTGCTAAGATTTGAAGAAAAAGACAACCATATAATTGATATTCACTGAGCGCTGCTGTGGAGTTAATCTCAGAAATAGCAAGAGGATAGCTGCTCCTCTTCCTCTAACCGTGACCCATAGGGTGGGGATACAGTATATTTGATGAAGAACCCTCCAGAGCCAAGAGGTCCTTGTAGCAGTAGACAAAAAGCAGACCTGACCATGACATTTAAACGATCTATTCCAGCTCTTTAGCCTCTTTATCTGCTGGGAAGAAAGGGGTCTCTCACCACAGCCTGACCGCACAACTAAATTAGGGGCACTGAGGGGAAACACACCCACACACAGAGCTCGCTCGCTCAGTAGGACAAGCCATGGCTGGCTACTGCTTTTCACTGCAGCTTTGTGGAGAGAAGTAGGTGCTTGTAGGAGTCCCTCAGAGGTAACATCAAATCCCTCTCCTCCTTTCCAAACAGAGTGGGAGACCTGGAGCCGGTCTGGGTGTACTTTTAGCTGCGGTGCCAGAGGCAGCAGCTGCACTCTTTACTTGCGCTTATGGCATCAATATAAATGACAGATAATTAATTTTGTGACAATGTGACAATTAAATTAGTCTCAGCAAAACAACATAATGGCGATTTGTTATGCTCTAGAGAGCAATAACACACCAATCATAATCAGCAGCTATGTCTGCACAGAAATCTGCATGTTGTTGCAAACACAAGTCAATTCTCCATTTAAACTTTCCTCCCACGCAAACTAGATCTAATGCTGGTTAAATATATTACACAATTTGGCCTCCCGAGTGGCGCAGCAGTCTAAGGCACTGTATCACAGTGCTTGAGGTGTCACTACAGACCTGGGTTCGATCCCAGGCTGTGTCACAGCTGGCTGAGACCCATGAGGCAGCGCACAATTGGCCCAGCACCGTCCGGTATAGGAGGGCTTGGCCGGCTGGGATTTCCTTGTCCCATCGTGCTCTAGCAACTCCGTGTGGTGGGCTGGGCACCTGCAAGCTGGACAGTGTATCCTCCAACACATTGGTGCGGCTGGCTTCCGGGTTAAGCGAGCAGTGTGTCAAAAAGAAGTTGTGTTTCAGGGGACGCATGGCTCTCGACCTTTGCCTCTCCTAAGTCTGTAGGGGAGTTGCACCAATGGGACAAGACTAACTACCAATTGGATATCACCAAAAAGAGGGGGAGAGGGAGGGAGTTAAGTTGATGTTGTTGTGTATGAGGGGAGAGCTAGTTATTGAGAAATAAAGCCGTAAGATCTGTATAACTTTGATCTCCCTTTATCAAGAACAAGATAGAACACAAACTGTGCTTTGAAATGGTTACAGCTCTGGACAAACAGCAATTACCTGACAAGGGAGGATGTGATGTTATCCAAACTGAAAATGTGCACACAACTTCACGAAGGCTTCAATTAAAATGTGTCTCTGTATAAAGGCTTGGCACCCAGTGCCGTCTGACAAAGAGAACAAAGAGCCCAGTGGTGTATTGTTAAAGAAATGTCAACATCGAGTCTGGCAGCAATACACTGTAACAGTTCCCTTAAAAACAGTCCTTTTCTGGTGCTGCTACTTAACTCATTACAGCAGTCAGCTCCCATTCCTCCCTCCCTGCTGTCTCGTGCTTATAGCCTCCAGTCAGCTCCCATTCCTCCCTCCCCACTGTCTCCTCCTTATAGCCTCCAGTCAGCTCCCATTCCTCCCTCCCCACTGTCTCCTCCTTATAGCCTCCAGTCAGCTCCCATTCCTCCCTCCCCACTGTCTCCTCCTTATAGCCTCCAGCCAGCTCCCATTCCTCCCTCCCCACTGTCTCCTCCTTATAGCCCCCAGTCAGCTCCCATTCCTCCCTCCCCACTGTCTCCTCCTTATAGCCTCCAGTCAGCTCCCATTCCTCCCTCCCCACTGTCTCCTGCTTATAGCCTCCAGTCAGCTCCCATTCCTCCCTCCCCACTGTCTCCTCCTTATAGCCCCCAGTCAGCTCCCATTCCTCCCTCCCCACTGTCTCCTGCTTATAGCCTCCAGTCAGCTCCCATTCCTCCCTCCCCGCTGTCTCCTCCTTATAGCCCCCAGTCAGCTCCCATTCCTCCCTCCCCACTGTCTCCTGCTTATAGCCTCCAGTCAGCTCCCATTCCTCCCTCCCCACTGTCTCCTGCTTATAGCCTCCAGTCAGCTCCCATTCCTCCCTCCCCACTGTCTCCTGCTTATAGCCTCCAGCCAGCTCCCATTCCTCCCTCCCCACTGTCTCCTGCTTATAGCCTCCAGTCAGCTCCCATTCCTCCCTCCCCACTGTCTCGTGCTTATAGCCTCCAGCCAGCTCCCATTCCTCCCTCCCCACTGTCTCCTGCTTACAGCCTCTAGCCAGCTCCCATTCCTCCCTCCCCGCTGTCTCCTGCTTATAGCCTCTAGCCAGCTCCCATTCCTCCCTCCCCACTGTCTCGTGCTTATAGCCTCCAGTCAGCTCCCATTCCTCCCTCCCCGCTGTCTCCTGCTTATAGCCTCCAGTCAGCTCCCATTCCTCCCTCCCCGCTGTCTCCTGCTTATAGCCTCCAGTCAGCTCCCATTCCTCCCTCCCCGCTGTCTCCTGCTTATAGCCTCCAGTCAGCTCCCATTCCTCCCTCCCCGCTGTCTCCTGCTTATAGCCTCCAGCCAGCTCCCATTCCTCCCTCCCCGCTGTCTCCTGCTTATAGCCTCCAGTCAGCTCCCAATCCTCCCTCCCCGCTGTCTCCTGCTTATAGCCTCCAGTCAGCTCCCATTCCTCCCTCCCCACTGTCTCGTGCTTATAGCCTCCAGCCAGCTCCCATTCCTCCATCCCCACTGTCTCCTGCTTATAGCCTCCAGCCAGCTCCCATTCCTCCCTCCCCGCTGTCTCCTGCTTATAGCCTCCAGCCAGCTCCCATTCCTCCCTCCCCACTGTCTCCTGCTTATAGCCTCCAGCCAGCTCCCATTCATCCCTCCCCACTGTCTCCTGCTTATAGCCTCCAGCCAGCTCCCATTCCTCCCTCCCCACTGTCTCCTGCTTATAGCCTCCAGTCAGCTGTAGCTACTGTCAAAGGCCCTTGCTGCTACAGTCCTCTCTCCACCATCAGGCACAGTATATACCCCAAGCTGCCCTCTCTCCACCACCAGGCACAGTATATACCCCAAGCTGCACTCTATCCACCGCCAGGCGCAGTATATACCCAAAGCTGCCCTCTCTCCACCACCAGGCATAGTGCTACATTATATACCCAAAGCTGCCCTCTCTCCACCACCAGGCATAGTGCTACATTATATACCCCAAGCTGCCCTCTATCCACCACCAGGCGCAGTATATACCCAAAGCTGCCCTCTCTCCACCACCAGGCATAGTGCTACATTATATACCCCAAGCTGCCCTCTCTTCACCACCAGGCATAGTGCTACATTATATACCCCAAGCTGCCCTCTCTCCACCACCAGGCATAGTGCTACATTATATACCCCAAGCTGCCCTCACTCCACCACCTCCTGCTTGCTCCATCTGTCAATAGTGCCTTTTCCATCATTATTTAGAAATAAACACTTTGGCAGAAGGTAAGCGCAGAGAGAGACATGGCTAAATTAGATACTTTAATGTGCTGCATGGGCCTCGAGAGCTCTCCAGGCCTGGTCCTTTTCAAGCTTAATCGTGAGCTCTGATGAGATTTTAAAAAGCGAGCTTAAGCTGTTGTATGCAATTTACGCTTATTAGGAGGCCATTTCACAAGGATTAATTATCTGGCCAATTATTTTGAATTGTATCATGTGAAAGGTGCTGTAGGTGACAGGGGCGAGGGAACAGCCTGGGGTGGAGCCCAGAGTGAGCCTGTGCATTTTAATGCCGTCTGAAATTAACAAGCCTGCAGAGCAAATTACATTGACCTGGATCACACACACGTCAACAGTGAGGAGGCAGAACCCGGCAGGAAACGTTTGAACCCTTTACCCGGCCATGGACACAGTCAGCCTGCCAATTTCACTTGCAGACAGACATGAATAGGGAGAGACAGTCTACCAACACTACTGTTTGAGCTGAACAGTTTTTAATATTAATTTTCAAAGGAGAACATCGTGCAAAATGCACCTTTAAATGTCTACATGGCACAACGCTCATTTAAACTTCTGACGAAGATCTCCAATGAAAAGATGCACAAGCCACGGGGAAGGAGAGCTGCGGAGAGATTGTACTTTCAGACCAGCGGTACAAGAAGCATGCCCTTACTTGTTTGGAACTTGTCCTCGAGTTATGGAGATTTGGTCTCACACTTAGACTCCCAGCACAGATAAATAAATAAACAATAAATAAAACAAACAACAGACAAGCAGGTTCCAATCAATACCCTGAGCAGTACACTGGTATAAAACAGTCTTTCTTCCAAGCCTGAGCTGCTTGCGGAGAAGTAAGACAAACAGGGTCCTTTACCGTGCGGGCGCCTCGCTCTGCCACCACCCAGACAGACGGAGACGAACCAGACCAGAGGTCCACTGTTTGTCTTCAGACACTGCATGCTTGCAGAATGATATGAATAAGCATTCAACATTTTTTTAAAGGGACACTTCACCCAAATGACAAAATGCATTGAATTATGGATAATTGGTTCAAACCACAAAGGAAGCACCTTTACACACATAGTCTTAATCCTGGTGTTGTGAATACATATTGGAGGTCTAATGCAAGACAGTTATACTAATCACATTAAGGTATTTATCAATGAGCAGATGGAAATATCCCAGATTGTGTTTTTTAATATATCAATAACCCAGACAGAGGCCTCCTGGGTGGCGCAGTGGTTAAGGGTGCTGTACTGCAGCTCCAGCTGTGCCATCAGAGTCCCTGGGTTCGCGCCCAGGCTCAGTCGTAACTGGCTGTGACCGGGAGGTCCGTGGGGCGACGCACAATTGGCCGAGCGTCGTCCGGGTTAGGAAGGGCTTGGTCGGTAGGGATGTCCTTGTCTCATCACGCACCAGCGACTCCTGTGGCGGGCCGGGCGCAGTGAGCGCTAACCAAGGTTGCCAGGTATACAGTGTTTCCTCCGGCACATTGGTGCGGCTGGCTTCCGAGTTGGATGTGCGCTGTGTTATGAAGCAGTACGGCTGGTTGGGTTGTGTATCGGAGGACGCGTGACTTTCAACCTTTGTCTCTCTCGAGCCCGTACGGGAGTTGTAGCGACGAGACAAGATAGTAGCTACTACAACAATTGGATACCACGAAATTGGGGAGAAAAAGGGGTAATAATTCAAAACAAAAAACAATAACCCAGACAGATGGACACCTGTCTAAAATTGTACCACAGAGTGGAGGTTCTGAATTGAACTTCTCAGCTCTTTAACTGGCTGGCTCTCTGGGCTGGAGTGTGTGTGACTACTGTATCTGCATAATACATCCTGTGGCATTTGCCACGGCTGGCGGTGGAGGGAGATGAAGGGAGCAGGCGGCTGCCAGTCATCCAGCGCTCAGTGTGACATTTGTTCCTCTTCAGTTGTCATGGGTACTCGCTGATGTGTTCACACTCCCGTTTTGGTTGGTGGGGGGGGGGGGGGGCAAAACACCGCAAATCTAACCCTTTAAAACGCTCATATAACCCGGTCTCCCTCCTCTCCCTCCCTCCTTCTCCCTCAGAGCAACCGTTACGCTCCTCTGAATTTACTACTTTCACGCCTCTTATTGTCTAATTCCATCTGCACCTGGGCCTCGTGATGAGACTTCAGCCCTGACGCTAGCCAACCACACACTACCAGCAACTTAACTCTCATTGTAAGACAAGGGACTAAACATGAAGAGAGACATATACAATTGCACCCAAACACACAAAGAGGTAAGTATGTCCCTCATATGTCCAATTAAAGGAACCTGCCATTATGAGTTTTGTTTTTCCCACCCACTTCACCCATTTTTCACTGGTAAAAATACACATTCATTTAATTGCATTCAACATAGATTTTGTTACTGTCCATCGATTACACTAATGGATTAGTGCTTGCTTGAACAACTAGACTGATGTGGACAAGGGTGGTATTGGACATGTCAAAGATGAATGCTTCCCAGTTGCCAAGTAGGAGATGGTTGCTGCACTCAATCAAATTGATGTGTGCACATAGAGCCAGGGCAGTAGCACTAAGGAAGTGAGAGAATGCTCTCCACACACTGCAAAAACAAGATTTTAAACTCAATTCATATTATTTTACATATGGCATAGTGGTTTTGTAAAAAATAACAATATAATTCAGGTGCAGGTTTTAGAGCCAGGTCAAGCAAACCATTCAGGGTGACAGTATTATCCTCCAAGCCCACCCAGTTTCCCAGTTGGCCTAATGTAATCTAATTAATGGAACACAGAATTTTACCGTGCTAAGTGACTGTGTCAGTCTCTATTATCCTTGGAAACTTAGTGGCTAAAAGCTAGTAGCCAGAAGCTATTCATTTTGCATGTTCATGTACGGTAGGTAGCCTCATACTGTAGTCTTTCTGAAGCAAGTCGGGTGGCAGGTAGCCTAGTGGTTAGAGCGTTGGGCTAGTAACCGAAAGGTTGCAAGAACGAATCCCCAAACAAGAATTTGTTCTTAATTGACCTGCCTAGTTAAATAAAGGTATTTTAAAAAAAAATCTAAGTAAATTCTCATGCATTTAGATTAATGCAAAATGTTTTGGACACTGACGATAAAACAGCCTACAGGGATGAGGTGAGAGTCCTGGATGGGTGGTGCCAGGAAAATAACCTCTCCCTCAATGTCAACTAAATGAAGAAGCTGATGATGAACCTCCCATCCACATCGACAGGACCGCAGTAGAGAGGGTCAAAAGCTTCAAGTTCAAGTGTGCACATCACTGACAACCTGAAATGGTCCCTTCACACAGACCTGGTGGTGAAGGCGGCGCAACAGACTCTCTTCAGCATCGGGAAGCTGAAGAAATTAGACTTAGCCCCCAGAGACCCTCAAGAATTTCTACAGATGCACCATTGAGATCGTGTCGGACTGCATCAGTGCCTGGTATGGCAATTACACCGTCCGCTACTGCAGGGCTCTCCAGAGGGTGGTGCGGTCAGTGCAACGCATCACCCAGTGTAACAGGAAGGCCAAGAAGATCATCAATGACCAAGCCACAGCCTGTTCAGCCCACTACCATCTAGAAAGGTGGAGACAGTACAGGTGCATCAAAGCTGGGCCCGAGAAACAACTTCTATCTCCAGGCCATCAGACTGTTAAATAGTCACCACTAGCCGGCCTCCACCCTGCCCAGAACCTTAATCAAAGCTGACTCTGTTATAGAGCAGTAATAAAGACCAGATTTATTTGTTGGACTAAAAATGTTTTACTTAAAAAATATATATATATTGATTTATCAGGCACGCAGCACCCGTATTTCCTGCAGCTATGCTCTCTGACAGTGGAGTTATGGTGCCTTGGGGAAAGAAATGTATCGGATGGATGACTTACCTTACAAAATGTTGCAACTGAAGTAAACTGAATTTCAAGCTGTATTTTCAAGCTGTATTTTCAAGGAGTTTCAAGCTGTATTTTCAAGGAGGATGTCTTAAAATGCCTGCTATACATACACAGCTATACATACACAAATGACAGGCATGCTCTCCCACATTAGACATTTTGTGAACCCTTCTCCCTTGCAAAGTACTTGTACTGACAAAAGAAGTGACAGATTTTGATAAATCACGTGTCTTTTTCTCCTATTTATTATAGATTTACTAAATCCAAACCCAGTCACAGGTAGGGGGAGGAAAACCAAGGCCTTGTAAAAAATATTGACAAGATCATTTAAATAGGAAGAACGCTGGAACAAGCATCTGCCCTTCAATTTGCCGCAGATGACAATTACTCACTGAACTGTGTAGTGTATGTGCGTGTGCATGGGTAGACCCCAAAAAGGGATAAATACTCCGTGTATGATTGGGGTGCCACCCAGTGGCTGAGAAAGCTCTCACTTTCAATCTCTCTCTACAATGGGCAAAATCCTCATAGCCCGGGGTTATTATTCAACAATGACATTTCTCAGCCAATCAATATCTCATCATTGGAGTCGACACAGCCAGAGGGGTATACTACGAAGAAAGCTAGATCTAAATCAGGGTTTTCTAACCCTAGCCAGCTTCAGTTGGCATCCCATTCCAGCTCAGGCTTCATTTGTACTATAATATGTTGGCGGATTTTGCATGTCAACCTGCCGCTAACTCTAGCAGGTTTGTAGCTGCTCGTGGAATTTGCACGTGGCTAGTCGAATGCTTAACTAATAACTGAGACCATGCTTAAACATCAATCCACATGGGCAAGTCAGTGTCACATTTTAATTTGTGCTGGAATCGAAATTAAAGAAAAGGTCTTGCAAAATCAGCAGGCTATTGTGTGAAATCATTTTAAAAAGTGCGGTATGTTATTACTTTGGTGTGGTTATCAATTCACAGCACATGTTTTCACTCCCATTGATCAAATAACTGTATTAAATAATACTACAATTTTAATGTGCATGGAGTAAATGTGTAATGTGATAGTATTTTAACACCCCAAAACACATTTGATGAATAAAATATTGAAATCAGTTCCTCAAATGAAGCAAAAAAAGCAACCTTTGCAAGAGTGTGGCATATTGTATCCGAGGCCACGTAACCACTTAGAGGACGCACCGCAGTGGGAGAGCGGGAGATCCCAGCTCAATGCAATTCCAGCTCAAAGAGATCTTCTGTTGAATCTGACGATTCATCTTTATGGTTGTACAGCCTCAAATATAACTGTGAAGGACCTCAGTGTTACTCTGGACCCTGATCTCTCTTTTGGTGAACATATCAAGACGGTTTCAAGGACAGCTTTTTTCCATCTACATAACACAAATCAGAAACTTTGTCCAAAAATGTGAAAAATTAATCCATGCTTTTGTCACTTATAGGTTAGACTACTGCAATGCTCTACTTTCCGGCTACCTGGATAAAGCACTAAATAAACTTCAGTTAGTGCTAAACACGGCTGCTAGAATCTTGACTAGAACCAAAAAAATGTGATCATATTACTCCAGTGCTAGACTCTCTACACTGGCTTCCTGTTAAGGCAAGGGCTGATTTCAAGGTTTTACTGCTAACCTACAAAGCATTACATGGGCTTGCTCCTACCTGTCTCTCTGATTTGGTCCTGCCGTACATACCTACACGTAGGCTACGGTCACAAGACGCAGGCCTCCTTACTGTCCCTAGAATTTTTAAGCAAACAGCTGGAGGCAGGGCTTTCTCCTATAGAGCTCCATTTTTATGGAAAGGCCTGCCTTTCCATTGTGAGAGACAGACTCTGTCTCAACCTTTAAGTCTTTATTGAAGACTCATCTCTTCAGTAGGTCCTATGATTGAGTGCAGTCTGGCCCAGGAGTGTGAAGGTGAACAGAAAGGCACTGGAGCAACGAACCGCCCTTGCTGTCTCTGCCTGGCCGGTTCCCCTCTCTCCACTGGGATTCTCTGCCTCTAACCCTATTACAGGGGCTGAGTCACTGGCTTACTGGTGCTCTTCCATGCCGTCCCTAGGAGGGGTGCGTCACTGATGTGATCTTTCTGTCCGGGTTGGCACCCCCCCTTGGGTTGTGCTGTGGCGGAGCTCTTTGTGGGCTATACACTGCCTTGTCTCAGGATGGTAAGTTGGTGGTTGAAGATATCCCTCTAGTGGTGTGGGGGCTGTGCTTTGGCAAAGTGGGTGGGGTTATATCCTGCCTGTCCGGAGCTATCGTCGGACGGGGCTACAGTGTCTCCTGACCCCTCCAGTAGTTATGCTGCAGTAGTTTATGTGTCGGGGGGCTAGGGTCAGTTTGTTATATCTGGAATATTTCTCCTGTCTTATCCAGTGTCCTGTGTGAATTTAAGTATGTTCTCTCTAATTTTCTGTACAGCACTTTGTGACGCCGGCTGATGTAAGAAGGGCTTCATAAATACATTTAATTGATTGGACAATACTTGTATACTGTGGTTAACTTCAATAAACTGTTCTTTAAAACATACATTTTCTTTAGTATTTCTTAGAAAAGATACAACAGGAGGGAATCTGATTGAGGCTAATTGGTCTTCAACTCACAGCTCAGACACTTCATTCAAGATAAATTAGTTAGCCCCGAGTTAAGATCTAACCTGTCCCAGATCAGGTTAAGGATTCGTTGCTATAGATATTTACTCGACTCCAACTGAGCCACTTTCATGGTACCGCTTATCCAAAGTTAAACTCAACCAAAGTTTCCTGCTAACTCCTAACTCTTCAAACTACAACCATACTTTAGGGCTCTGAATATTGGTCCAAGAAAAAGTGAGCGTGTGCTGCTGACACACTCCAGTGAGTTTGTGGGTGTTTTCCTGTACATGCAGCGGTCAGTCAGTCGGTCCACAAACAGAAGTAAATAATGTTAATTAGGCTTGCCATTTGAGTCCAATTTGTTGACCACTGAAATTGGCTTGTCGATTTTAATTCTGGCTGTTTGAACACATATTTTTATATGTTTACATACCCTTTTTATATGCAAGATTAACATATGACTGCATTGAGTATGAACTGTTATAATTGCCCAGCCCAAATCAATAGCACTTCCAGGTAAAACTACACATCAAGTGAAACACTGTCAAACTTTAGGCTGTTTAAGGTGGAAAAGGATGGTATGATAATGACATAATGACTTCTGGGTAGGTAGGATATCAAATGTAAAAAATATAACATGACATAAAAAAATATATTTAAACTCCCTCACCACACTGTCTTGCAAATTGTGATACAGTTACCGCCAAAGTGACTGACAAGCCAGGCTTTATCGTAAGCAATAGAAAGGAAAAACAATTAAGACAGTTTCAGACACCGACTGTATAATGCCAACAAGATGAGATTTGTGACAGCACTGCCAGTGAGCAGGAAGAAAACGACAGAGTGGGAGAAAGCATTGAAGAGAAAGTTCAATTTACATTTCGACCCATTTATGAATATGGAAAAATGTAAATAAAGCCATTGAATTAATTATTGAATGTTCTATTGTATATAGGCTATGGTACAGTATATACAGTGACTCTACAGCCCCTTACAAACCAGAATTAAAACCATATTCAATTATATCATTTACACAACCTAGGCTACCCAACTTTGAGAAAATACATTGTTACATATTTAATGAATTCAGTTTTATTTTCTACCACTGATCACATTTGACAACCAACCAGGTGCCAGGTGTAAACAAGTAAGAATAGTTGTGGTTAAATGCAGTGCCTTCGGAAAGTATTCAGACTCCTTGACTTTTTCCACATTTTGTTATGTTACAGCCTTATTCTAAAATGGATGAAAAAATAAATAAATCCTCAATCGATACACAATACCCCACAATGACAAATAAAAACAGGTTTAGAATTGTTTGCAAATGTAGTACAAATAAAAAATACATTATTTACATAAGTATTCAGACCCTTTGCTCAGAGACTAGAAATTGAGCTCAGTTGCATCCTGTTTCCATTGATCATCCTTGAGATGTTTCTACAACTTCATTGATGTCCACCTGTGGTCAATTCAATTGATTGGACATGATTTGGAAAGGCACACACCTGTCTATAGAAGGTCTCATGTCAGAGCAAAAACCAAGCCATGAGGTCGAAGGAATTGTCCGTAGAGCTCCGAGACAGGATTGTGTCGAGGCACAGATCTGGAGAATACCAAAAACAGTTGCCTAAATTATTCTTAAATAGAAGTTTGGAACCACCAAACACTCTTCCTAGAGCTGGCCGCTAGGCCAAACTGAGCAATCGGGGGAAAAGGGCCTGGGTCAGGGAGGTGCCCAAGAACCTGATGGTCACTTAGAGCTCCTTTGTAGATATGGGAGAATCTTCCAGAAGGACAACCATCTCTGCAGCACTCCACCAATCAAGACTTTATGGTGGAGTGGCCAGACGGAAGACACTCAGTAAAAAGGACATGTGACAGCCCGTTTGGAGTTTGCCAAAATGCACCTAAAGACACTCAGACCATGAGACACAAGATTCTCTGGTCTGATGAAACCACGACTGAACTTTGGCCTGAACGCCAAGCATCACGGCTGGAGGAAACCTGGCACCATCACTACGGTGAAGTATGGTGGTGGCAGCACAAAGCTGTGGGGGTGTTGACTGGGAGACTAGTAAGGATCGAGGCAAAGAGAACAGAGCAAAGTAATCCTTGATGAAAACCTGCTCCAGAGCGCTCAGAACATCACTGGGGCGAAGGTTTACAATCCATCAGGACAACAACTAAGCACAAAGCCAAGACAACGCAGGAGTGGCTTCAGGATGTCCATGAGTGGCCCAGCCAGAGCCCGGACATCTCTGGAGACCTGAAAATAGCTGTGCAGCAATGCTCCCAATCCAACCTGACAGAGCTTGTGAGGGAAACTCCCCATATACAGGTGTGCCACGCTTGTAGCGTCATACCCAATAAGACTTGAGGTTGTAATTGTTGCCAAAGGTGCTTCAACAAAGTATTGAGTAAAGGGTCTGAATATTTATGTAAATGTGATATTTCAATTAATTCTAACTTTGTTTTTTATTAGAAAAAAAATGTTTTCACTTTGTATTGTATGTATATTGATTTCTTTCCTCAATGTAATACATTTTAGAATAAGGCTGTAACCTAACAAAAAAGTCAAGGTGTCTGAAAACTTTCCAAAAGCACTGTATAAAACAGAACACCGCCCTCAAGCAGAATTCTCCGCCCAAACACTTTTCACTTAAAGATTCATTCTGTATCTAGTCTCCACAGCTTCTTTAGAAAACTGTCAGAAGCAGTAAACTGTTATCCACACTCACACTCCAATGACAGAGAGAATGGCATTTTGATCAATTAAATTTCAGTCCATGCTCAATTGGAATAATTTGTATCCAGAGATCCTTGCCAGAAGCCTGGCGGGAAAAAAAATGTATTACCTGCCTGAAAATACCATTTGAAAGGAAATATTGAGAAATCTTGTGGCTGCTGCCAAGAAGCCATCTACTTCCAGACAGTGTTTCTCTTGTTAAAGGCCTCCTTCGTGAAGTTCATTGTATTAATTCCATCTTAACACAATGGTTGCTCTCCGCATTTCTCCACCTGGAACTCAACCATACAACACATATAGAAAGCATGTCAGAATATTCAGTAGGCTACAGTTGAAGTCGAAAGTTTACATACACTTAGGTTTGAGTCATTAAAACTCGTTTTTCAACCACTCCACAAATTTCTTGTCAACAAACTATAGTTTGGTCAAGTCGGTTAGGACCTCTACTTTGTACATGACACAATTGTTGGAAAAAATTACTTAGAATATTTCACTGCATTACAATTCCAGTGGGTCAGAAGTTTACATGCAGCGTCAACTTAGTGTCTTTAACTTCTTGGATATAGGGGGCGCTCTTTTAATTTATGGATAAAAAAACGTTCCCGTTTTAAACAAGATATTTTATCACGAAAAGATGCTCGACTATGCATATAATTGACAGCTTTGGAAAGAAAACACTGACTTTTCCAAAACTGCAAAGATAGTCTGTGAGTGCCACAGAACTAATGCTACAGGTGAAACCAAGATGAAATTTCATACAGGAAGTGCCCCAGATTTTGAATGCGCTGTGTTCCAATGTCTCCTTATATGGCTGTGTATGGGTCACGAATGAGCTTAGACTTTGTCGTTTCCCCAAGGTGTCGACAGCATTGTGACGTATTTGTAGGCAAATCATTGGAAGATTGACCTTAAGAGACTACATCTACCCGGTGGCCGCTTGGTGTCCTCCAATTATTGCGTAATCTCCAGCTGCGTGTATTTTTCGTTTGCTTCGAGGAGAAACACAGCTGCCACAAATGATTTATCATCGAATAGATATGTGAAAAACACCTTGAGGATTGATTCTAAACAACGTTTGCCATGTTTCTGTCGATATTATGGAGTTCATTTGGTAAAAAGTTTGGCGTTGTAGAGACTGGATTTTCAGATTTTTTCTTAGCCAAACATGAACAAAACAGAGCGCTTTCTCCTACACAAGTAATCTTTTTGGAAAAACTGAACATTTGCTATCTAACCGAGAGTCTCCTCATTGAAAACATCCGAAGTTCTTCAAAGGTAAATTATTTTATTTGAATGCTTTTCTTGTTTTTGTGAAAATGTTGCCTGCTGAATGCTAGGCTTACTGCTATGCTAGCTATCAATACTCTTACATAAATGCTTGTGTAGCTATGGTCGAAAAGCATATTTTGAAAATCTGAGATGACAGTGTTGTTAACAAAAGGCTAGGCTTGTGAGTGAATATATTTATTTCATTTCATTTGCGATTTTCATGAATAGTTAACGTTGTGTTATGGTAATGAGCTTGAGGCTATAATTACACTCCCGGATACGGGATTGCTCGATGCTAGAGGTTAAACAACTTGGAAAATTCCAGAAAATGATGTCATGGCTTTAGAAGCTTCCGATAGGCTAATTGACATAATTTGAGTAAATTGGAGGTGTACCTGTGGATGTATTTCAAGGCCTACCTTCAAAAACAGTGCCTCTTTGCTTGACATCATGGGAAAATCATTAAAAAATAAGCAAAGACAAAAATTGTAGGCCACAAATCTGGTTAATCTTTGGGAGCAATTTCCAAACGCCTGAAGGTATCACGTTCATCTGTACAAACAATAGTACGCAAGTATAAACACCATGGGACCACGCAGCAGTCATACTGCTCAGGAAGGAGACGCATTCTGTCTCCTAGAGATGAACGTACTTTGGTGCGAAAAGTGCAAATCAATCCCAGAACAACAGCAAGGGACCTTGTGAAGATGCTGGAGGAAACAGGTACAAAAGTATCTATATCCACAGTTAAACGAGTCCAATATCAACATAACCTGAAAGGCCGCTCAGCAAGGAAGAAACCACGGCTCCAAAACCGCCATAAAAAAGCCAGACTATGGTTTGCAACTGCACATGGGGACAAAGATCGTACTTTTTGGAGAAATGAAACAAAAAAATGTTGGTCTGATGAAACAAAAATAAAACTGTTTGGCCATAATGACCATCATTATGTTTGGAGGAAAAAGAGGGAGGCTTGCAAGCCGAAGAGCACCATCCTAACCGTGAAGCACGGGGGTGGCAGCATCATGTTGTGGGGGTGCTTTGTTGCAGGAGGGACTGGTGCACTTCAAAAAATAGATGGCATAATGAGACGGAAAATTATGTGGATATATTGAAGCAACAACTCAAGACATCAGTCAGGAGGTTAAAGCTTGCTTGCAAATGGGTCGTCCAAGTGGACAATGACCCCAAGCATACTTCCAAAGTTGTGGCAAAATGGCTTAAGGACAACAAAGTCAAGGTATTGGAGTGGCCATCACAAAACTCTGACCTCAATCCTGTAGAACATTTGTGGGCAGAACTGAAAAAGGCATGTGCAAGCAAGGAGGCCTACAAACTGGACTCAGTTACACCAGCTTTGTCAGGAGGAATGGGCCAAAATTCACCCAACTTATTGTGAGAAGCTTGTGGAAGGCTACCCAAAACGTTTGACCAAAGTTAAGCAATTTAAAAGGCAATTCTACCCAATACTAATTGAGTGTATGTAAACTTGACCCACTGGAAATGTAATTGAAAAAAATAAATCACTACTATTATTCTGACATGTCACATTCTTAAAATAAAGTGGTGATCCTAACTGACCCAAGACAATTTTTACTAGGATTAAATGTCAGGAATTGTGAAACTGATTTAAATGTATGTAATTTTCCAACTTCAACTGTATATGCTCACCCACACCTCTACAGAAACTATTATTTAACCCTCAAGAAAACAGTGCAAAAATCACATCTTTGAGGATTGCATCAAACTACAGGTTTTGCTAACACACCCAACTGAGTGTCCGTTTCTCCCCTCTAAGCCTGTGGATTCGGCAGACAGACAAGGATTGTTCTTCATTCCGAACCCAACTCTCCCTCCTTCCGATTCTTTCCCTTCTCTACCCCTCTCCCTGATTCTCTCCCTCCTTCCGATTCTTTCCCTTCTCTACCCCTCTCCCTGATTCTCTCCCTCCTTTCTGTTCATTAGGCCCTCAGATAGTCTAGCCATCCATCTGCCACAGAATTGCTTTCTCTGTGTGCAGACAATCACCCATTCCATTACTCTGGTGATATCATTTCTCCTCTCCATGCGAGCGCAGAATAGACTGAGATGGACAGTTCTCTTTTGATAAACAGAAAGACGGCTGATAATGAGAAACACCGCCAAGGTCATCTCGTAGAAAAGATGGTGGAGGAAAGAGGGGGGAACTTTGGAACTGGGAAAACGCTCATGGGTGCAAGTTTTATTCCAGAGCAAATAACCCCGACCAGTACTTCTCTATATCAAAGCCAAGGCTCTAGATATAAGCGTTGTTTAGATTTCTTTTCAAATAGCAGTTGAACTTCAGGGCTGCTAGGTCATATAGTGGATCAAAGTCTCTGCAAGCACTGAGAACAGGAAGACCGATGATCATCCTGATTAGAGAGAAGAGAAAAGGTAACCTGCAGAGGTTCTAATAACTGGTTACTTGGCATGTTATTCTGGTGTGCTTTGAGATGTTATTGAATCTGACATACGCATGGAAAAACACATATGCCAAGATTATGTTCAGAACAATATGCAATGTTGGTGTGGTGCTCATTTGAATTGTGGCAGTAGAAACTAATCATCATTTAAATATAGTTGTGGAGTTTAATTATCAATCATTCAGTGTGTAGGTGGTGATGTCAAACCTTTCCTATCAGGTGGAATACCTTCCACAGATGTTACCTTGCATTTATTTTAATGTGGCACCTGTGATGCTTATTTACTCATCCCCAGTTGGCTGATGTGGTTATGTGCTCAGTGGTATTTCTCTGAAGCAATACGGCATTAATATCTCCATTTCATCCCAGAAGCTCAGGCAGCAGACACTGCTGAATTAGACTGTCACAGCAGCAAATGGAGAATGCAATATCAACACTCACTCACAGCTTGCTTGTCTTGCATGAGTGTTCTACAGCGTGACTGAAAGATAACGGAGGGTGAGCGACAGAGGAAAAAATGGAAAAGAGACCACATTCTAGAATATATATAATTACTTTACTGATCACTCGGTGCCAATCGATAATCACAGCGATGTCACCTATCAACAGGGGTGGCCTGTCGAAAGTCAAAGCACACTGCAACGTAAGCATCATCTTGCAAGTGAATACTCAAGAGTTCAGTAGGACACACAGTATATATTACACACACTGAATATGCATTTACAGCCTTATGCATAACATCAGTCTTACAAGGTTCCAGACCAGAAATGTACAATAACTTGGAATCCTACACATTACCAGTCAAAAACCTGCAGTCAAGATAGAGGGTTGTGAAAGCTGCCCAGGCCCACCCAGAAACACTAAACAAGAAGTCTTTCTTGTTGATCCATTGTTCAGAAAGTCTGGACTGAGAAGTATCAGTCTAGTGTTGGACAGATACTGAAAGTCCCTTTTTAGTCAGTGGAGGTGGATGGTTGGTTCCATCAGTAAAGGCTGCTGAGGGGAGGACGGCTCATAATGCCTGGATCGGAGCAAATGGAATGGCATTACACACATGGAAACCATGTGTTTGATGTATTAGAGAACATTCCACTTAATAAGCTCCAGCCATTACCACAAGCCCCCCCCTCAAGTTGCCACCAACCTCCTGTGGGTTCCATCTAGGTGAAGAGTGTGGTTGAAGCCATGTTGCAGAGGCCTACTGTGGAGTCACTGGTGCTTGTGTCTCTTCTCCTGGTGTCGGTGTTTCGCCAGGTGCATCAGCCTGCAGTTCCGCCAGCATGTCAGTCAGCTTCATGCCCAACACTGGATCCCTGGTCGCTGACGCCACCTGCAGGTCAATCGGCAAAAGTGCAGCAATTGTTACAAACAGAAGGTCTCATGTTTGTAAATGATTAGTAGTAGTAGTAGTAGTGTAGTAGTATACACTATACAGGACCATTCAAAGGTTGACAGCCCTACTCCTACTTCCAGGGCTTTTCTTTAATTTTTGCATTGTAGAATAATAGTGAAGACATCAAAACTATGAAATAACACATATGGATTCATGTAGTAACCAAAAAATATTAGCCACCCTTTGCCTTGATAACAGATTTTAACACTCGTGGCATTCTCTCAAAAAGCTTCATGAGGTGCATTTCAATTAACAGGTGTTAATTGTTAAAAGTTCATTTGTACAATGTCTTTCCATAATGTTTTTGAGCCAATCAGTTGTGTTGTGACAAGGTATGGGTGTTATACAGAAGATTTGGTCAAATCCATATAAGTCCATATTATGGCAAGAAAAGCTCAAATAAGGAAAGAGAAGTGACAGTCCATCATTACTTTAAGACATGGTCAGTCAATCTGTAAAATTTCAAGAACATTGAAAGTTTCTTCAAGTGCAGTCACAAAAACCATCAAGCGCTATGATGAAAGTGGCTCTCATGTGGACCGCCACAGGAAAAGGAAGACCCAGAGTTACCTCTGCAGCAGAGGATACGTTCATTAGAGTTACCAGTCTCAGAAATTGCAGCTCAAATAAATGCTTCAAGTAACAGACTTCTCAACATCAATTGTTTAGAGACTGCGTGAATAAGGCCTTCATGGTTGAATTGCTGCAAAGAAACCCCTACTAAAGGACACTAATAAGAAGAAGAGACTTGCTTGGGCCAAGAAGCAAGAGCAATGGACATTAGACCAGTGGAAATCTATCCTTTGGTCTGATGAATCCAAATTTGAGATTTATGGTTCCAACCGCCGTGTCTTTGTTTGACGTAGAGTAGGTGAACGGATGATCTCTGCATGTGTGGCTCACACCGTGAACCATTGAGGAGGATGTGTGATGGTGCTTTGCTGGTGACACTGTCAGTGATTTATTTAGAATTCAAGGCACACTTTACCAGCATGACTACCACAGCATTCTGCAGCAACACGCCGTCCCATCTGGTTTGCGCTTAGTGGGACAATCATTTGTTTTTCAACAGGACAATCACCCAACACTTCCATACTGTGTAAGGGCTATTTGACCAAGAAGGAGAGTGATGGAGTGCTGCATCAGACAACCTGGCATTCACAATCACCCGGCCTTAAGCCAATTGAGATGGTTTGGGATGAGTTGGACCACAGAGTGAAAGAAAAGCAGCCAACAAGTGTTTAGCATATGTGGGAACTTCAAGACTGTTGGAAAAGCATTCCAGGTGAAGCTGGTTGAGAGAATGCCAAGCATGTGCAACGCTGTCATCAAGGCAAAGGGTGGCTACTTGGAAGAATCTCAAATACATTGATTTGTTTAACACTTTTTTGTTTACTACATGAATCCATATGTGTTATGTCATAGTTTTGATGTCTTCACTATTATTCTACAATGTAGAGTATAGTATAAATAAAGAAATACCCTTGAACAGTAGGTGTTTCAAAACTTTTGACAGTTACTGTATATGCAAAAGTTAACACTTCAAATTAGTAGATTTAACTATTTCAGCCACACCTGTTGCTGTATAAAATTGAGCACCAGTCATGCAATCTCCATAGACAAACATTGGCAGTAGAATGGCCTTACTGAGGAGCTCAGTGACTTTCAACGTGGCATTGTCATAGATCGCCACATTTCCAATAAGTTAGTTTGTCAAATTTCTGCCCTGCTAGAGCTGCCACGATCAACTGGAGTTCTGTTATTGTGAAGTGGAAACGTCTAGGAGCAAAAACGGCTCAGCTGCGAAGTGGTAGGCTACACAAGCTCTTGGGACAGGGCCACCGAGTGCTGTGAAGCGCGTAAAATGTGTCTGTCCTCAGTTGCAAAACTCCCTACCGAGTTCCAAACTGCCTCTGGAAACAACATCAGCACAACTTAGTCGGGAGCTTAATGAAATGGCCGAGCAGCCATACACAGGCCTAAGATCACCATGGGCAATGCCAAGTGTCAGCTGGAGTGGTGTAAAGCTCACCGCCATTGGACTTCGGAGCAGTGGAAACTTTTCTCTGGAGTGATAAATCACGCCTCACCATCTGGCAGACCGACGGATGAATATGGGTTTGGTGGATGCCAGCAGAATGCTACCTGCCACAATGCATAGTGCCAACTGTACTGGGGCTGTTTTTCATGGTTCAGGCTAGGTCCCTTAGTTCCAGTGAAGGGAAATGTTAACGCTACAGTATACAATGACATTGTAGATCAGGGGTGTCAAACTCAAATACCCAGTGGGCCAAAATGTAAAACCTGAACAAAGTCACAGGCCAACATTGAACAAATTAACCTTTTAATATGGACCCAAACAAGTTTTGCTTTAACATTGAATATGGAACAAGCATCGCTTATTACCATACAATATATAATTTAATAGTGGAGACATGCAACATCGAATTTCAACTGAAAAAACACATCAATGGCATTCATTTATTAAATAAATAAAATTTAAATAAAAATTGTATGCCTCTTTTCTATTTGCAGCCTTCTGATTTAAATACCAAAATCAACTTTTTCCACTGGCTAATAATTTTACAAATAAAATTATAATAAATCAAGCAACCATTCAAGCCCATGCCTTGTAGCAAGAAAAAGTACACAAAGAAAACATTAATTATTGCACACTGGTCTAATCTGATGTGCCCAAGCCAGATACCTGGCATCTCTTCTTGGATGCTAGTTCATCAATGTCTGGGCTCAAGCTCTGAGCTGAAGAAATCCTCAGTATCGAGCGAAGATGTTCATCAGTCAGACGTCTCCTGTGAGTTGTTTTGGTCATCTTCATCGAGGAGAAAAGTTGCTCGCATAGATAAGTGCTGCCGAACATGGAGAGCATCTGAGCAGCTTGGGTGTGGAGCTGAGGCATTGTGTCAGGGATGAACCGTGGAAACTGTGCGGCGCCCACAGCATCATACTTTGACTTCAGCGTGTCGTTGCACTGGAGTTCAATCAGCTCCATTTGGATGTTGGTTGGTGCATTTTCCACATCAACTGCGAAGGGATTACTAAGCAGTTCAAACTTGCATTTCTGGGCATCGAAGTCGGCAAATCGCCGGCTAAACTCAGCGGCGAGAACACTGAGTTTTTCAGCAAACTGTGCGCATGGGAACACGGCGGTAGAGATCTGCGCTTTTATGGATTGGCAGCAGGGAAAATGGCAAGGGTTTCCTTGCAGCATCTGATTCTCCCACAGGCATAGTTTAGTTTTGAAGGCCCTCACTGCAGCGTACATGTCTGTGATGTTGCGCCCCCGCCCCTGAAGCTGCAGGTTCAGCGCATCGAGATGGCTCGAGATGTCACAGAGAAAGGCCAGCTCACACAGGAACTTTTGCTCCCGGAGCTCTGCTGTATCCTTCCCTTTGGTTTCCAGGAATTGACATATTTCCTCACGCAGCTCGAAACATCTGTTCAGTACTTTTCCTCTGCTTAGCCATCTCACCTCTGTGTGATACGGCACGTCTGCGTATTCCGAACCACACTCCTCCAGAAAAGATTTAAACTGGCGGTGATTTAGACCTTTGGCTCTTATAAAGTTAACTACCTGTGTTACTGTGGTTACTGTTACACAGTTACTGTGTTACATGTTCCATCTTTAGGGCTTTGGCACACAGTGCTTCCTGATGTATGATGCAGTGGTAAACAGTTAGCTCACCTGCACAGTTCTCTTCCCGCATCTTCTCCCGAACCATGCCCACCAGTCCACTCTTTTTACCGCACATCTGTCGTTAATCCAACGAGTTTATCCCACGGCAGCTTTATTTCAGTTACACATTTGGAAACCTCCTCAAAGATTTCCTTTCCTGTGGTTGTGCCATGCATTGATTTGAATCCTAATAGCTCCTCCGTAACACACAGATTTGAGTCCACTCAACGGATGAAGACTGACAGCTGAGCAGTATCAGATGCGTCGCAGCTCTCATCCACAGCGAGGGAGAACGCAACAAAATATTTTCCCTTTTCCATCAGCTGGTCATACAGATTGGTGGCAAGATCACATGTGCGATCAGCTACTGTGTTCCTGCTCAGGCTCACGTTTGAAAATGCTTGTTTTTTCTCTGGGCATACGAGGTCACAAACCTTCATCATGCACTTTTTCATGAACTCTCCCTCATTAAAGGGCCGGGCTGATTTTGCGATCTCTGCTGCCACTATATAACTAGCCTTTACAGCAGCCTTGCTTTGTGATGTGGCTTTTTTAAACATATTCTGTTGTGAAACCAAACTTATTTTCATCTCCTCTACTTTCTGGCTCCTTTGAGTCATGTCCAGGTCCTTGTATTTGTCATGGTGTTTCGTTTCATAGTGTCGTCTAATGTTGTACTCCTTACTTACAGCCACGTTGACTCCACAAACAAGACAAACAGGTTTGTCTTTTACATATGTAAACAGATATTCTGCCTCCCACTTGTCCAGAAAGCTCCTGTTTTCTGCCTTTCTTTCGCCATTTTTGGGAAGGGTTAGCTCGCTGACAGTTGTAGCGTCTATGTTGCTATGACTACTGTCACAGAGGAGAGAGCGTTTCTGAGTCCTGTCCTGATTGGCGCGCGAAAACAGCAGAGCATTATGGGATTCGTAGTATTAGTGGTGAATGCGCTGTATAATACCGGCGGGCCAGCTCTAGTTGTAATTTGGTATTGTCTCGCGGGCCAAATATAATTACCCCACGGGCCAGAGTTTGACACCCATGTTGTAGATGATCGTGTGCTTTCAACTTTGTGGCTACAGCTTGGGGAAGGCCCAATCCTGTTTCAGCATGACAATGCCCCGGTGCAAAAAGTGAGATCCATACAGAAATGGTTTGTCGAGATCGGTGTGGAAGAACTTGACTGCACAGAGCCCTGACTTCAACCCCACCCAACACTTTTGGGATGAATTGGATCACTGACTGCGAGCCAGGCCTAATCGCCCAACATCAGAGCCCATCCTCACTAATGCTCTTGTAGCTGAATGGAAGCAAGTCCCCGCAGCAATGTTCCAACATCTAGTGGAAAACATTTAATACTCCATATTACTGCCCATGATTTTGGAATGAGATGTTCGATGAGTACGTGTCCACATACTTTTGGTCATGTAGTATGTCTGTCTATAGAGCATTTGGGAAACAGGCAGTCAGCATTAAAATGATTGAGTTGTATCATTTGAACAGTCTACTCACCACAGGACCACCCCTCCTCCTTAATACTAAGCCCTCAGCAAGGAGAGCTTTCCCAGTCTCCTCAAACAGGGACTGTTTATCCAGCTCTCCCCAGCTCTCTAACTCTGTATACTTCTCCACAAACCTACACGAAGGGGGAAAAAAAACACTTTATAGAACTGCAGACGTTAGGATCCAGCATTGTAGGAGGAATCCTAAAACGTGATGAACCTATGATCAATGTGATTTATTGCCCATACCTTTGGCATGTTGAAACAAAGTTGGATTTGGTGAGATCAAAAGCTCTGGGCCCTGTTCCATACACCTCATAGAATTTCCTGGGACAGAGACCAATGCTGATCAACACATGTATATTTCTAACAGCTTTTGAATGGCAGTAAAAAGCTTAAGGCAAGCCGTTTAATTAGCTTACGCTCTGATTTCATCCTCTCTGTAGAAGATGTCAGGCACAGCCTCTTCTTTCTTCCCATAGATCTTGGCCACTGGTCTGACATAAAGTGGGTCTTTCTTGGGTGGAAAGGCCTTGTATACATCATACCAAATGGGCTTGTCAGACTGTTTGACAACTCCAGAACGCATAAGATCTCTGACTCTGAAAATGAAACCAGTGAGTCAGCAGCAAAAATGTAAACAATGGAGCAAATGCATTCTCAATTTCACATGCAGAGCTAGACTAGCTAGCTAACGTTAGAATGTATATTATGCGGAACCATAGCCTTGATAGCATGGACTACCAGTTGCTGAAAAGAAACTCCCACACCAAATAAAATTGTATCTAGCTAACCCTAGCTAGAAAACTCTAAAGGTTCTAGAAAACTAGATTATCATCCTCCAGTAACCTTGAATGACAGAGATTAAGCTGGCTAACGTTAGCTAGCTAGCAACACGACATTTTGACCTACCGCGTGAACACTGTTCCGAATTTTTCAAGTCGACTTCCAGCCATAATGGACTTCAATTTAACTACACTTATGCGCGTAAAATGCAGCTAGGTAATTATCCAGTAAACTCAAAGATCATAGTTAGCAAACACCAACTACAGGGCCTCTTTTCACGAGCATGGACGACCACCACTTCCGCAAGTTATTTCTTTCTGCAGGGTTAATCTGCACTGTAAAAACATGGGGCGCGTTCCAGATCATCTACATTTCAAGCGCTGCGGGCACGGTTATTCTTCTTCTATGATATCATGGCGGTCAGCAAACAATCATGTAAATGCATGCCGCCACCTACTGTGCTGGAATGTACGCTCAATCATGATCTGCCCAATTCTGAACTACCATGAAAATTAAATAAAAAACATATAAATCCCTACTAACTTCTACCAGAAACACCAGCCCTGACATTAGGCCCACTTACTACAGGAGCAGCCATGGAAGCTCCATCATTCCACACTGTAGTTACGCCAATCTGTTTTACAGCCTCTGCATACGATACATCATGACTAATTAAATATCTCTGAGCCTCTCTCTGTACTTTCCCAGGCAGAAGCTCCTCAAACCTCAGCAGCACGGATAGGCTTTTGGTTCTTTGACCTTCTTGGGGTCACTGATACTCTAAACCAGAGGCTTGCAAGAAGGCTTCAACTACAATGATTATGTAATGTTATTTTTATTCAAAATGAGTAAAACACATTTGGATTACAAGCATATTCCCATTATGTATAATTCAGATTCAACAATCCCACATTCTATTATATTGTACAAACACTACATATATTTATCACCTGTGCATCTATAATCTATCTTTAATATCATGACGTGAATGTAAATGTTCAAATCAAATCCAATTTTATTTGTCACATACACATGGTTAGCAGATGTTAGTGCGAGTGTAGCGAAATGTTATAATCATCTCTCTGAAATATACTTACCGTGCTTTAAAAATAAAGTGAAAACAGTGAAAGTGGGTACATTTTCAAGCAGTGGGCCAAAGGATGGCTAGCTGGTTTGTTGGGGACCACCAACAGCTACAAACATGTTCCAAAGTGACAATCCTAATCTATCAACAAAAACAAAAACAGGGCATCACAAGCATAGAGGAAAATGCATGCTATGTGTAGATCTTTCTCCATCCCGATCACCTCACTTTTGAAACTGGGCTCCAAAAATGTCCTCATGGTACCTCTTCTGAATCTTCAAATAAATAAACAAACATACAAACCATAAAAGCATTGTAAAACACTGTCCACTTACTACAGTATTGGAACTAGATTAATTAAGAGGAAACATGGCATTCATATTAGTTTTCATATTAATGATTGAGAGGAAAGTGAACCAACCTTTAGTTGGGCTAGGTGTTCTCCTGCCTGTGTGAGGGTAATGCCAAGCTGGCTGCTCAGAATCTCCTGTACTGCTAGAGTAACTCCCTGGGCCATGTTCACACCCCCGCACACGTAGAAGTGACCCTCCTTCTGGTGCAACACACTCAGCACCTCCCCTGCCAACTTCTCCCTCAGGATATCCTGGACATAGATCTGCTGACACACAGAGGTCAAAGGTTAGGAATAGGAGGCACAGTACAGGGAGATGTTACGCTTCAACCTTCACTTGAATCACAAGCCAATCAGGTTCAATCAAGATTTTTATTGAAAAGCTTACTCAGTACATGATTTCTTTCAAAATGACAATGCAACAGTACCTTTGGGTGACCTGGCTGGCGGGAATATGTGGTTGTAACACTCTTCAGGACCCCTTGTCTTCTCATCTCCAGTGTCTCCTCGTTGTATAAATGGTCTGTCTCTGAACTCTGGCAGCCAAACACCAGGATCATAGGACTTCCAGAGAACTCTGTCAAGACACAACCATAGCCCTTAAGGTCAGAGATTCTGTATCAACAGACACACAAACAGACATACAGACACACACACACACACACACTACCTGGGTGTTTCATGTCATGTAGCCGTTGTTGCCAGAAGCTTCGGAAGGGTGCAATGCCACTGCCAGCCCCCACCAGAATGACTGGAGTGCTGGGCTCTGCTGGGAGGTGGAACCCACCTGAACTGTAAACAATAACACAATCAGTTAGCTTCACTTGAAATGATAATCTCAATCATTATACTGGGGATAGGCTACAACCAAGCATTTGGTACAATTGGAGAATGTACCAGCCTACTGACATACAGTATGTTACAGTACGTTCTATACCTGTAGATGAAACATGGTACCAGGTCTCCTTTCTTAATGGTATCCAGCCAGGTGCTGCAGACCCCGTGGTGAAGAGGACCCTGTCCATCTATCGGTAGTACAGAAAAATACAGTACAGTTACTTTCACAGCCAAGAGATAGCAGTTCAAATTCATTTCAAAGCATTTGATAACTGATGTATTGTCATTTCTAAGTTGAGTCGCCCTGTCCTGTACCTTGGATAAGAATGTTTGCTAAGTGACCAAAATGTAAAATCTAATGTCCCATACCTTGTGTGTGATAGTTGAGCACCGTCAGAGTGAGATGTAGCTCATTGGGGTGGAGCTGAGGGGAGGAGCTGATGGAGTAGAGGCGGGGCTTGAGCAGGGGCAGCTGGCTGAGGAGGAAGGCTGCAGAGGGTTCTAAAGACGGGAACTCCTCCAGGACTTCCAGGAAGTTGGGAATACGGAACATCTTCCAGGTCGTGTACTCCTGAGAGTCCTGACGGCAAATTAAGACAGAAGCTAAATAACGAGAAAAATATCTGTTGATATTATTTTTTGGAAAGTGCATAGGCTTACATGGTTATATGTATGAAACATAGTATTTTCTCCAATTCTATACAATTCCAAAGGGTGGTAGGTTAAAGGATTTTCTTTCATGATTTCTCATTTTTATTTCAAGAGACAATAATGAACACTACAGTAGTCCTTGAGACAAACAGAAGTGACCTTTGCCAAGGTCAGCAGACGCTGGCAGTGCCCCTCCTGTCTTGCCAGCTGAGAGAGCTTGTGGAGGAGGTTCTGACAGGGGGGCGTGGTCACATCCAGGAAGTAGGTGAGCGCCTGAGACAAAGGGCACGCTGGGATGCGTCTGACAGTCTGCCAGTTTTTCTCATCATCTGTTGGGAAATCGAAATGCAGAGTAATTTTAACAGTGTCCATTTTTTGAAGATGATGTCTTCCTAAAAATAAATCTGATTTTACCGTGGTTACCTCAATCAGCACCATTATTACTGAATAGTGTTTTACCAAGGCAGGAGTCAGAGCGGTATTCCAGTCGTAGGCACTGGTTGGTTGGGGCTGTATGGGGAAGGAACTTTAGGATTCCAGCCACCAGTTGAGGGAGATTCCCTGGGAAAACACCAACATGGTCTCCTGGGGCAAAGTTCATGACCTCTGCACTTGTCTCCCTCTCCAGCTCCACCAGAATGGTGGACCGGCTAGAAACAAGAATGACAATGCTGAATTAAACCCTGTCAAAATTGAGTCCTGTCAAAAGTGTTAAAAGTATTGCAACAATAACAATGCTAGTGGGTAAAAGAAATTGTGTTGCAGAAGACAAGAAATTAACCTTGAATGGGGGCTCTGTAGATTCTGTCTCCTCTTCAGTTTCATGGGGAAGACAGTGTTAGAGTGAATGGTTGAAAGTGCTGCGAAAGAGAGGACAGTGAAAATCATCAAGTACAACTGGCTGACTGAAATACAAGATTAGTTTATAATGCTTTATAGTGCTACACCAGTCCCTTGTCAAATGTCCATCCCCTGGCCCAGGTGTAGTACCTGTGATGTGGTCCTGGGAGCAGCTCTCCAGTGCTACGCGATATCTCAAAGGGTCCCAGGCCTCGCAGAGTCGCTCTGCCCCAGGGAGCTGCAGACTCAGCTGTCCCTGGATGTTGAACTCCTTATAGGCATCCTGGAAGCAGAGAAAGCGTGCTTAGGCTCAATTATTAAATGTGTAGATCTATGTAGATCAATATGATATGCAAATGCTTATCAGATTAAAGATCATAACAAGGTATTTTTTGTAATGTTACTTGAGCATATAGTAGACATACCAGGAGTATGTTAATATGTATACTATAAAATACACTGAAAAAATGATCGTCAGCACATAGCTAAGATCCACTTTTAAGCCAGAGAGCCATTCTTCCTTGTCTGCCTACCTTGAGAGCAGTGAGAGCCCAGGCAGAGAAGGCCTCTTCCTGTCCATTCAGTTCATCCCCCTCTCCAGTGGGCGTCACCCGCTCTGCCCCCAGCTCCTCCAGCTTGGCATCCACGGCATGGGCAAAAGCACAGAACTGTGGGTACATCCTCGAGCCCAGTCCAAAAACACAGTACATGGGGGAGGAGAGGGGAGATATGAGCAGTTTCAAAACCAAAGAGAGGTAACAGAGACTGTAGTCAAGTCGCCACTTCATCAAATTAGTACATCTTAAAGACATGTACATCACAGGAGGTTAGTAGCACCTAATTGGGGAGGACGGGCTTGTGGTAATGGTTGGAGCAGAATGGTATGGTTTCCATGTGTTTGATGCCATTCCATTCGCTCCGTTCCAGACAATATTATGAGCTTCCCTCAGCAACCTCCACTAATGTACATGTACAGCACAGTACGGAGAGGGCAATGCAGAGAAAAATGCTTGAGATACTACTTATTAACTTGTTCCTGAGATACTGCAAGGAGAAAAGCTGCTTCTTGAAACTCTAGAGAAATAAATATTAAAATGTGGTGAATATTTAGACATTACATTTTATAAATGTTGGGAAAAATATTATTGTTAATATCTTCAAAATACGGAAACACACCTCTCCATTTCCAGGGGAGTCTCCATTCCCAAATGTGCTTGTTACCACAACCAGAAGGCTCTCCTGTTCCATGTCACTGAAGTTATAGTCCTCCATACAGAGCAACTTTGAAGATATACAGTGCAGCTTTAGTTAACTTTGTAAAATATCTGGGAAATTCTGCCTTTTGAGGACAGTAGTGACTTATGACATCAACAGATTGTACAATGTACATGCACATCTACTAGCTAACTCCCCATTGCTTGTTCTGTAAATTAACTCTAAATGAGCTCAATATAGTCCTCACATAAATTTAGGTTCCAATTAAACTATAGTTTTACATTGATTCACAGTGCTTAACACACACAAATGCCCTGAAGCATATTAGCCTGAGGCAGTAGGCCCCCTATCATCCTTCATAGAGATGAGATGGATCTCCTACCCTGCAGTTGAAGGCACAGTTTAGCATGGAGTTCAGTCTCTGGGCCAATGTCTGTGATTTCCCTGTTTCAGTAGCGTACAGGACAGTGCAACGCACCCTGTTAGCCAGCACTCTGCTCATAAGGCTTGAAGAAAAGAGAGCCGCCCTATAGGAGATAACCAGCCATGAATGATAATACTTTGTAATTATGAGCATGGTTTCACTCAACCTCAACCAGTATGAGCATGGTTTCACTCAACCACAACCATTATGAGCATGGTTTCACTCAACCTCAACCATTATGAGCATGGTTTCACTCAACCTCAACCAGTATGAGCATGGTTTCACTCAACCTCAACCATTATGAGCATGGTTTCACTCAACCTCAACCAGTATGAGCATGGTTTCACTCAACCTCAACCATTATGAGCATGGTTTCACTCAACCTCAACCATTATGAGCATGGTTTCACTCAACCTCAACCATTATGAGCATGGTTTCACTCAACCTCAACCATTATGAGCATGGTTTCACTCAACCTCAACCATTATGAGCATGGTTTCACTCAACCTCAACCATTATGAGCATGGTTTCACTCAACCTCAACCATTATGAGCATGGTTTCACTCAACCTCAACCATTATGAGCATGGTTTCACTCAACCTCAACCATTATGAGCATGGTTTCACTCAACCTCAACCAGTATGTGCATGGTTTCACTCAACCTCAACCAGTATGTGCATGGTTTCACTCAACCTCAGCCATTATGAGCATGGTTTCACTCAACCTCAACCATTATGAGCATGGTTTCACTCAACCTCAACCAGTATGTGCATGGTTTCACTCAACCTCAACCATTATGAGCATGGTTTCACTCAACCTCAACCATTATGAGCATGGTTTCACTCAACCTCAACCATTATGAGCATGGTTTCACTCAACCTCAGCCATTATGAGCATGGTTTCACTCAACCTCAACCATTATGAGCATGGTTTCACTCAACCTCAACCAGTATGTGCATGGTTTCACTCAACCTCAACCATTATGAGCATGGTTTCACTCAACCTCAACCATTATGAGCATGGTTTCACTCAACCTCAACCATTATGAGCATGTGTAACGGATGTGAAACGGCTAGCTTAGTTAGCGGTGTGCGCTAAATAGCGTTTCAATCGGTTACGTCACTTGCTCTGAGACCTTGAAGTAGTATTTCCCCTTGCTCTGCAAGGGCCGCGGCTTTTGTGGAGCGATGGGTAACGATGCTTCGAGGGTGACTGTTGTTGATGTGTGCAGAAGGTCCCTGGTTCGCGCCCGGGTATGGGCGAGGGGACGATTTAAAATTATTCTGTTACATTGATGCTGTTGACCCGGATTACTGGTTGCTGCGGAAAAAGGAGGAAGGTCAAAAGGGGGGTGAGTGTAACGGATGTGAAACGGCTAGCTTAGTTAGCGGTGTGCGCTAAATAGCGTTTCAATCGGTTACGTCACTTGCTCTGAGACCTTGAAGTAGTATTTCCCCTTGCTCTGCAAGGGCCGCGGCTTTTGTGGAGCGATGGGTAACGATGCTTCGAGGGTGACTGTTGTCGTTGTGCGCAGAAGGTCCCTGGTTCGCGCCCGGGTATGGGCGAGGGGACGGTTTAAAATTATACTGTTACACATGGTTTCACTCAACCTCAACCATTATGTGCATGGTTTCACTCAACCTCAACCAGTATGTGCATTTATAGCTATGGCAATAATATGATTAGGACTGCATTCTAATTTATAACGCATCATGCCTGTGTTCATAAAGCATTACAGATATGGGTGTCCATGTAAGATTACCTGGCCACCGCTTTGAAGCTGATCTGTTGCTTCCTCAGGCACATCTCCCCATTTCTCCAGACATGGGTCGTCCAGGGGTCAGGCTTCAAACAACAACAACAGTTACAGATGGTGGAGCTTAACCAGATGAATGACATATACTATGCACAGTACAAGATGGTGTCTCAGTATCTACCTGGTAGTAGAAGAAGGGAAAGAGGATGTAGTGGTGGAAGACATCATTAAAAGGCATCATTATCAAGTTAGCCAGGGTTGTGTTGCAGAGGTATGAAACAAGAAAACATTTTGAAACAGAAAATTATATTTTTGGTTATTCCAGACGAGGTTTCCTCCTACATTTCAAAACGTGGGCTACTCTTGCTGAGCATGACCCTGTGCTGTAGCCATGGTGAGTACCTGTGAAAGTGAGCCTTACCTCCAAGACGTTATAAAGCTGATAGTCACAGAAATCCCTCACACCAATTTCAGTGCCCATGTACCAGCCATTAAAGGGACAGGCTGGGAATTCAAGTCCACCAATCTCCATCAACATGTTGGACACCGCAGGCAGAGCATACCACTTCAGTCCTAGGTCTTGGAACCACTTATACCTAATGAGGAAAGATCAACACAATATATCTGATAATAATATATAAAAGAGCATGCCCAAAAACACCACCACTAGGATAGATGTGATTAGTTTCTATAGTGAATCATTCAGTCCTCAATGTGACACCTTCTTCATACAGAATAAGTTACGCACACACACAGTTGACGTGTTCACTCTACCAAAGGTGCTTGAAACACTTGACTCAACTCAGTATTGTGTCCAGTGAAACAAATGAAGGACCACTTTGGAGTGGTTATACATTTAAATAAAAGAAAATGGTACAGGTCATTGGGCCCTCCTAGACCTGGCTTTGGGAAACTATTTGGATAAAGGAATGTGCTGCGTAGTTCAGTTCTATAGAGCTCTTCACTCTCTCCTATTCCTGTTCCTCAAGACAGAGGATTTTAAAACCTTTTTTATAGTTCAAACTCTTGAGTGACTGGGGGCAATGGTTTGATTTTACCCAGGCAGCTACATAAAACATTGATTTAATTAGATAACTCCTACTTAAAAACATCACCATGGCTATGGAGGCATGATGCTCTGAATACTATGTGTCTCTGATGAATCCAATCAATGGCAAATCTAGTATGAAATCAAACAGATTTGCATACACATGTGTCATAACATAACTGGACACCACTTTTGTAGCGGTATCGTAACCAATGAATGTCGTTGTATGCAGTGGAATAGCTATGATGACTCTCTGCAGGCTTAACATCGTATTTGTTCTCAAAAGTGTGTTTACACAATCATCCAATAGAAACGAGGCTAAAGTCACTCACTGAGGGTGTTCCATGGGAACCTCCAGGATCAGGTGTGGAGGGATTTCATAAAGATCTGGGTCCTCCCCATTGACCTGCAGGACTAGTGGCAATACATCGAAGAGGCCGTACTGAGGTTTCCATCCAAGCCGGATACAGATCTTTAAGAACACAGCACAAAAGTAACAGCAACTTTAAAAATGTATATTTTCAAACAAAGACATACAGTATGTGAGCCTGTTTGAATGCATGTTATTGAAATAGCTGGGTGGATCCTGGTGGCTATAGCTACTTTATATAGTACCTCAGTGAATTCTACACTGGATGGGTCTCCCTGGATACTGCCATCAGGCATCTGGTAACCGGCATACTTCACCAGCTGGCTGTTCCACACCCGGAAATCACGCATGGCTTCCTTTCTCAGAGGGAAGACGGTAATCACAGACCTGAAATAAATAAGACAGAAGAAAGAATAAGATATGTAATAACAGACAAACTGAAATAAGGAGCTTGTGAAACTGGCCCATAACAGAGTGAATGTCCTACAGCAGGGTTCCCCAATAGGCAGCGCATTGGGGCAATTTTATTTCCAGAGAAAATAAATAACAAATTGCCTAATAATTAGTTGTTGACATAAAATACAAAAATCTAGGAAATCAGCTCAAAGTAATTTTAATTAAAAAACATATTAACCAATATGCCTCTCTAAGGGGGGTAGTTAGGAAGAGTCTAAAAAATTATGAGAACATTAGGTACATTTTTTTCCATATTAAATTATTAACCTATCATCATTAATATATTATATTACTTACAATGTTCTAATAACTAATAAAAGTAACGGTTTATTTATCTTTTCTTGTTTTTGGCAAAAAGTAAACATCCAGAGAGCCTCTGTATTCACCCCCCTCCAAAATGAAAAGAAAGACAGGAAAAAGAACGGAAAGGGCGACAGTATGTCACCCAATGTTTCACAAATTAAGGTGGGTGTAGTCCGTGAGTGGTGGAAATTAACCTGATAGCTTAGTCCATATTGAAATAGGCTACTTTTGCTCCCCTAACATTAGTTACTTAATATCTTCACAGAAAATTCTGAGTGTTTACATTTCGCTCCTCTTTTAGCCCACATTTAATCAATGTAGGCAAACGTTTAGCAAGCCATTCATAATTAATCAGTTGTCCCTCCCCCTACCTGGTGCCAGGCCCAACAGATGCAGCTTCAGGTTCCGCACTTGACACAAAATCTCACTTGACACAGAGGCAGCCAATATCAGAGCCTTAAAGGAAGAGATGCAGGCTCTTAGAGATGGATGGGAGTCTCTCCTGTCTGAGGTAACACGGATTGCTATGCAAATAGCTGTTGTACCTCAAGTAAGCAAGGAACACAGCTGCCAGAGGAAAAGGAAGAGATTCCATGATGAGACCTCTCAAGAGGAGACAGCTCAGGACAGTGCAGCAACGGTGTTTCAGAACAGTGTTTTTTACTGCTATTGACAAACATCAGAAGTGACTTGGACACTAGGTTCCACACCACTGCAGAAATTGTAGAATACTTTTCTGCTGTTCTGAAAGTTGGGCAGATTAGTGAGGATAAAGTCCCTTCTGTGTGCCAACCACTGACCATGAAGTATTCCAGAGATCTTACACCTGAGTTTCAACATGAAGTAAGACACCTGAACACTGTATATGCTGCCACTTTCCCCCCTAACTTGTCCCCTCTTGGTCTCCTGAATGCAATTTGTAAGATGCAGCTGCAAAGCATTTTTGGAGAAGTGTGCATTGCTTTACGTATGTTTTGCACACTGCCTGTGAGTGTTGCTGGTGACGAGAGCTTTCAGTAAACTAAAACTGATTAAAAAAACTATTTGAGGTCCACTATGTCCCAGGACAGGCTTTGCAGTCTTGCCATGCTGTCCATTGAAAGTCAGTTAGCTAGAAAGCTGGACTTCAAAGACTTGATCAGGGACTTTGCTAGCAAGAAGGCTCGGCGCTGGGCTCTTGGTGAGTAAGGCTGAGCAAGGGCCAGTGATAACTGTTAAATGGCATGGCTATAGATATTGGATCACTCCACACGTGATGCCCACAGGCTGAGAACAAGACTGAGAACAGACTGAGAATAAGATATATCTCAAAGGAATGGCTGGATTGCCATAAAATTTGTTGTGCACAATCAAGACCAAGTGGAAGAAACCTATTGATTTGGTGACTACCTGACCTTTCCTCTAGCGCCACCATCAGGCCTTTTCATTTCCATTTTGTTTTCCATTTCCCCTTTTACAGTTGCTTATTTTCTAGTTGGTAGGTATACTTAGTTAAAAAAAATTGGCTGCTGATTTGATTATTTTATTTGTTATACCATTCTATAGATGATGTTTGTTTTTTTTAATTGAAGAGGTTAATGTATAATTTTACATTTACATTACATTTAAGTCATTTAGCAGACGCTCTTATCCAGAGCGACTTACAAATTGGTGCATTCACCTTATGACATCCAGTAGAACAGTCACTTTACAATAGTGCATCTAAATCTTAAAGGGGGGGGGGTGAGAAGGATTACTTATCCTATCCTAGGTATTCCTTAAAGAGGTGGGGTTTCAGGTGTCTCCGGAAGGTGGTGATTGACTCCGCTGTCCTGGCGTCGTGAGGGAGTTTGTTCCACCATTGTGGGGCCAGAGCAGCGAACAGTTTTGACTGGGCTGAGCGGGAACTGTATATATTTATTTTAAGTTATTCATTAATGTTAAGAGAATTTTCCATTCAAGAATTTTACCATTACAATTACATTTAGACTGTAAAATATTTCTTATAGACGGGTGTTTCAGTTGTTTGGACTTTTTTATTTATTTATTTTATTTCACCTTTATTTAACCAGGTAGGCTAGTTGAGAACATGTTCTCATTTACAACTGCGACCTGGCCAAGATAATGGTCTATCAATAATCAGATCAGTAGCATGACCAGGCCAACCAGATCAGTAACATCATTTGCATGACCATACCAACTTCATCCCTAGGCTGGATGGGCGAGATGCCCAGAACCCTGCCCCCTCACCTTTATGATGGAGCACATCACCTGCGGTATGCCTAATTGAATCTGGTTAGGTTCCAACACATTGTTTAGTAATCCCCATTTTAGAACAACATTGCATGCCCACAGATCAATATGCAGTGTACAAACTATTCATAACTATGTTCCGGCCCCTGACCATCCATTCAAGGAAAAATCGGCCTATAGCTGAATGTAATTGGGGATCCCTGACCTACAGTATTGTTCTCACGGAGTAAAGGGTTGAAGGTCTAAGTCAAGTGCAATAAATAACACATGAGACAGGAGTATTAGTAGAATTACTTTTACATTGGTACATTTACATGTTAATATTTTAGCAGATGTTGTTATCCAGAGCGACGAACAGTTAGTGGGACAAATCTGTAGTTTACATTTGACACATTTCTAACTTCATACAGGGTTGATCTTTACTCGGCATTTTCTGCCCTCTACCTCATTACCTCATACTTCTCTATCCTTTCTAGTTTCACAAAGAATGCTGCAGTAGTTAGGCTACCTCAGAAAGTAGGGCTGTTGGTCACCTAGGCCTAGATTCAATCGTTGTCGAAGCGTGATTTTAAATCGAAAGGCAATCTTCCCGCATTCGCAGAGACTGCATTCACGTAAACACTGCATATGATCTCTCAATTGAAAATGACCTTATAGTTTCAATGGCACTATAATGCAGATGTTTGGATTGAAACAAGTCCCTGCTCTTTGTCCCAACTCTTTGTTTACCTTAGGTTTCCTCCATTTGTGGCAAACTGTAAGTGTTCGCACAGAGACTTGAACATATCCTGAGTAGTCTTGCACTTTCTGGCATCAAACACCTGCAGGACAATCCAAGAAACATGTTGGTGAGTATTGGTTAAGTGGGACACCTAGCAAAGCTTTATAATGGATATATTTAAATGTGTACAATAACATAACAAACAATCGATGCCTGTGTGTTAGTGAGGAAGTATGTGATGATAAAAAACGGATTCAATTGGCGTGAAGTCATTGTGGGCGTGGCATCCCGTGTAATGACATGTATCTAAAGTCATAATGGTAAGTAAAATGACATAGGATTCCAAGACAAATCATGTTAAGCTCGTAAAAAATTAAGAAAGGGTATTCAGCTTTTCATTACAATGTATTTTGTAAATGTAAATCAAAATGACTGTAAATTGTTATTTTACTACTTTCACCTTTTTAGAATATTTGCCTACGTCCAAACTGGGACACCCTGTTACTGTCAAACTGGGACACCCTGTTACTGTCAAACTGGGACACCCTGTTACTGTCAAACTGGGACACCCTGTTACTGTCAAACTGGGACACCCTGTTCCTGTCAAACTGGGACACCCTGTTACTGTCAAACTGGGACACTGTCAAACCTGTCAAACTGGGACACCCTGTTACTGTCAAACTGGGACACCCTGTTACTGTCAAACTGGGACACCCTGTTACTGTCAAACTGGGACACCCTGTTACTGTCAAACTGGGACACCCTGTTACTGTCAAACTGGGACACCCTGTTACTGTCAAACTGGGACACCCTGTTACTGTCAAACTGGGACACCCTGTTACTGTCAAACTGGGACACCCTGTTACTGTCAAACTGGGACACCCTGTTACTGTCAAACTGGGACACCCTGTTATTGTCAAACTGGGACACCCTGTTACTGTCAAACTGGGACACCCTGTTATTGTCAAACTGGGACACCCTGTTACTGTCAAACTGGGACACCCTGTTACTGTCAAACTGGGACACCCTGTTATTGTCAAACTGGGACACCCTGTTACTGTCAAACTGGGACACCCTGTCAAACTGGGACACCCTGTTACTGTCAAACTGGGACACCCTGTTACTGTCAAACTGGGACACCCAGTTACTGTCAAACTGGGGGACCCTGTTACTGTCAAACCACCCTGTTACTGTCAAACTGGGACATTGTCAAACTGGGACACCTGTTACTGTTAATGTCAAACTGGGACACCCTGTTATTGTCAAACTGTTGTTGTCAAACTGGGACACCCTGTTACTGTCAAACTGGGACACCCTGTTATTGTCAAACTGGGACACCCTGTTATTGTCAAACTGGGACACCCTGTTATTGTCAAACTGGGACACCCTGTTATTGTCAAACTGGGACACTCTAGGCCATTTTAAGGCAGTTTTTTCCCCCGGTAGATTATGAAATACATGTTGTTTTCTTAACAGAAATCCATTTTCTAAATAGGATTAAATGAAAGATATTACCTCACCAACATTAAAAAAATTCTAGCTAGCTACAGTATATTCATAACAGGTGACTGGTGACAATAAAACAGTCATTGACATGTTTGAGGGGTGAGGTCTTAATGGTTTCATTCTACAAAATGTCCAGTAGAGTGAAGTTTGAAGCTGGTGTACCAAACCGAAAGTAAAAGACAAAAAATTTGGGGGAAGAACTGGAAGCATTACAATAGCGCACATAGAACAGATCTACCACTTGCCTTCAGGTAGAATGATGGATCTATAACTCACATTTCTACGTACATTTTTTGGGTCGGGTTGCCCAAAAATATACATATTGCTACTTTAATGTTCCACAAAATGACATAAAGAATTTTTTAATACATTTAATTTGTATGAATAATTGAAGTTTATTATAAAAATATAGAAATTTCTCATATACTCTAATTTATTCTTCTTTACAATAAAGAATGAAGTTTCCCACTTTGAATACCAAGGTGTCCCAATTTGCCAGTATCTACAGAAAAAATGTGGTCTCAGGACAATTTGTGTTTGAAGAAGAGCCATCCATCCTGTGTTATATTGTTTGGGTCGACTGAAATGAAAACAATGCCTTCTAATAATTTTAATTGAATATGTTATTAGTTATTGGTAGTTTTTAGATAAACTACTAATGCCATGTTTTAGTCCGCTGGAGAAAGTGAGTCATGCTCTCTGGGCTACATCGGGCTGTTTGGGACGCAGTGGGACATTTGAAGCAGAGGTCTGAATAGTTGGATTGGAAACGTTCTTTGACAGTTTCTGATTACTGTTGCTGGGTTTTATAGGTAACACCAGTTAATTTGAGCATTAAGTTCATGTATTCTAACATTATAATCTGTTCCATTACGTGGAAAAATGTCCGGTCATTAAAGTGGATTACAGTTTGAGTTTGAGTTTATTTTTACAGTCACAGTGCACATGAATCAACGTTTCAGTAAGCTCCGGTTTTAGCCAGCAGGCTAATTTTCAACCGCAGTCCCTGGGCAGGTTATTAAAAACAATTACAATAACAATACAGACAATCAATGAGCAGTGAGCACATGCAGAGCAACATAGAACAAGTATCACGTAGCACGCTGTCATGACGTTGGCCTCTTTGGGTATAGCAAGCCCATCCCCCTCTCCCTGCCTCCCCCTTTCCTCCTTCAACTAGGTTGCTGTGGTCAGAGAGACGTTGTAAATTCCTGAGAATCTCCTCATGAACACACAGTATAGAGAGAGTAGATTTTCATGGAGAACAAAGGAAATCCTTCCACCTCACAGAACTTGAGGTACAAACAAATTTCATGTTCCGGAGAAGGTATAAAAGATCGGTGAAGAATCCAGCTACTAACTGGTCCGTTTGTCACAACTTGGGGAAGCTCATGGGAGACGGTGTGGCCACATTACCATAACGCTGTTTATATAATAGCCTCAGATATAAGGTTTACATCTAATTGTTGTATAAGATGAATGAGTGAGTATGATACTGTTTGTATAATTGTGTAATATGATTTTGGACTGTTTAATGATGAAAAATACATTTCCCTTTTGATTTGAACTAAATCAGAGGACCGCCCCTGAGCCCAGTTAGGGTCAGACATCCTGGGACAGCCCTCTTTGGCCCTTCCAAATAAAACCCCCACTCGGTTTTTTTTTGATCAGCAGACCGAGCTTACCTCAATTACTAGATGGCTAAAGGTGGCAGACCATGTTTTTCTCCATTAGGAGGACAAAGGGTGTAGACCATTGCTGAATCTTTTAACCATACCATGTAGTTAAACTCTTAGACTATCGATGCCGACAGAATAAGAACAAGTATTTGATATTAATTACTAGTCTGCCACTAGGAATTCGGTATCATTGAAGAACGACCACCGCCGAAACATCTATTCTATAACGAATGTCAATCTGAACAATCCCCTCTAACCACAACCGAGAGAGAGAGGGAGAGAGACGGACAATTCTACAAAAGAAATTAACTTTTCACCAGCGATCAAGATGACACACTGAGTGTAAATATATATATTGATTGCAATTGTTCCCGAATGAGTGAGCGTTCATGTGCAAAGGATTAGCATTTCAATTGTTATAATTATCACTCTGTAGTGACTTAGACAAAAGGAGAAGTGGGGGTTGACTAACAAGCCGCCATGCCGGTTTAGCCAACTAGGGCACATTCTCCTATAATTTCATGGTACCACATTTACCTTGTTTGTTTGTTTGTTTATGCATTTCTGTGAATTACTTAGTTAGTAATAAATAAATGATTTAAGACAATTGATTTATGGATGACTCATAGTGAAGACTGGGTTCGTGCAGATAACCAACAATTTACGACGTTTGGAATGAGACTAACGTGAAGTAAAGTAAATAATTAATTTATTCGAAGACTAATTGTTCAGATAAAATATCTGAAAAGTTATTTTAGGAAATGATAACTTTGTAATCTGAATATTTTTCCTTGGTGCCCCGACTTCTTAGTAATTACGGTTACATGATTAATCAGTCTTATCGCGTAATAACTAATTACAGAGAATCTTTGATAAAAACTATCAGTCTTCAGTTAATGATAGTAAAGACACAGCAACGCAAAAAGCAACAAAACAAAATACATAAGTGTTTCCACACCTCACCAGCTACAGACAACATGGAAAGCATCCCAAGGACCATACCATGGTCCAAACATGCCAATACCATGGTCCAAACATGCCAAGACAGTGGTGAAGAGAGCACGATAAAACCTTTTCCCCCTCAGGAGACTGAAGAGATTTGGCATGGGTCCTCAAAAGGTTCAAAAGCTGCACCATCGAGAGCATCCTGACAGGTTGCATCATCGCCTGGTATGGCAACTGCTCGGCATCTGACCATAAGGCGCAACATAGGGTAGGTAGTGTGAGCGGCCCAGTACATCACTGGGGCCAAGCTTCCTGCCATCCAGGACCTATATAATAGGCAGTGTCAGAGGAAAGCCCATAAAATTGTTAGAGACTCCTGTCACCCAAGTTATAGACTTTTTTCTCTGCTACCACACGGCAAGCGGTACCGGAGCACAGAGTCTAGGACCAAAAGGCTCCTCAACAGCCTCTACCCCAAGACATAAAACGGCTGAACAAATTAATAAAATCGCTACCGGACCATTTACATTGACCCCCCCTTTTGTACACTGCTGCTACTCGCTGTTTGTTTGTTAGCTATGCATAGTCACTTCGCCCCCACCTACATGTAGAGGTTACCTCAACTAGCCTGTAACCCCGCACACTGACTCGGTACCGGTGCCCCCTGTATATAGCCTCGTTATTGTTATTCCTGTTGTGTTACTTTTTATTTTTACTTTTCATTTTAGTTTACTTGGTAAAAATGTTCTTAACTCTTCTTGAACTGCACTGTTGGTTAAGTGCTTGTAAGTACGCATTTCACGGTAAAGTCTACACCTGTTATATTCGGCGCATGTGACAAATAAAGTTTAATTTGATTTGAAACGGGTTAGGGATTATTGATTGGCCTCTAGTCATGGGAAGCTCTCATAGAGAAAGCAGATAGACTAAAGGTGTTTTTCCTTAAGGGAACTATACAGTCACCTCTCATAGCAGACCTTGTGGATCTGCTGCCATATGTTTGGGTTTTCTGTTTAACAAAAGTACTGAGTGGAGAGGGAGCCAGGCCATTTAGGATCTTGAATACAAGACATGCTTTGGTGTATTGCACAAGATTTTTCCAACTCAGGAGCTCATGCTTCCTGAGGATGTAACAGTGATGATGGCTATTGGGCTTCCAATCAAGCACCCTGAGAGCCTGTTTGTAGACAGATTGAATGGGCTTTATTGTTGTACAGCAAGTTTGGGCCCAACTAGTCAAGCAGTATGTTAAGTGGGGAAGCATCATAGATTTGAAGTACAGTTTTATCTTCCTCTGTAGTCAAAACAATTTGTATATATCAGAAATCAGCTAGGTTGAATTTGGTTATTTGAGTTACCTTTTTCACCTGCTTTTTAAAAGAGAGGTTGGAATCAAGTATGATGCCAAGGTACTTAAAATCAGATACCAGCTGGAGCTTTTCCCCTGACACATACACATCTGGCTCAGTGGCATCAGTTGCCCTCTTTGTGAGGAACATGCAGACTGGATTTTTTACGTTGAGATGTGAACATGAGTCACTGAGCCACTCTGTAACCTGGACCGTTACAGTAGTGAGTTCTTGTGCAGCTTGTTGTTTGCTCTTTGCATTCACATACACTACCGTTCAAAAGTTTGGGGTCACTTAGAAATGTCCTTGTTTTCCATGAAAACATACATGAAATGAGTTGCAAAATGAATAGGCAATATACTCAAGATGTTGACAAGGTTCTAAATAATGATTTTTAATTGAAATAATAATTGTCCTTCAAACTTAGCTATCGTCAAAGAATCCTCCATTTGCAGCAATTACACCCTTGCAGACCTTTGGCATTCTAATCTGAAGAGATTTCACCCCATGCTTCCTGATGCACCTCCCACAAGCTGCTCCCACAACAGCTCAATAGGGTTGAGATCCGGTTATTGTGCTGGACACTCCATTATAGACAGAATACCAACTGACTGCTTCTGACCTAAATAGTTATTGCATAGTTTGGAGCTGTGCGTGGGTCATTGTCCTGTTGTGAGAGGAAACTGGCTCCAATTAAGCACCGTCCACAGGGTATGGCATGGCGTTGCAAAATGGAGTTATAACATTCCTTCTTCAAGATCCCTTTTACCTTGTACAAATCTCCCACTTTACCATCACCAAAGCACCCCCAGACCATCACATTGCTTCCACCATGCTTGACAGATGGTGTCAAGCACTCCTCCAGCATATTTTCATTTTTTCTGCATCTCACGAATGTTCTTCTTTGTGATCCACACACCTCAAACTTAGATTTGTCAATCCATAAGACTTTTTTTCCAGTCTTCCTCTGTCCAGTGTCTGTGTTCTTTTGCCCATCTTAATCTTTTATTTTTATTGGCCAATCTGAGATATGTCTTTTTCTTTGCAACTCTGCCTTGAAGGCCAGCATCCCGGAGTCGCCTCTTCACTGTTGATGTTGAGACTGGTGTTTTGCATGTACTATGTCAGGAAGCTGCCAGTTGAGGACTTGTGAGGCGTTTGTTTCGCAAACTAGACACTCTAATGTACTTGTCCTCTTGCTCAGTTGTGCACTGGGGCCTCCCACTCCTCTTTCTATTCTGGTTCTCGCATGGAATAGCCTTCATTTCTCAGAACAAGAATAGACTGATGAGCTTCAGAAGAAAGTTCTTTGTTTCTGGCCCTTTTGAGCCTGTAATCGAACCCACAAATGCTGATGCTCAAGATATGCAACAAGTCTAAAGAAGGCCAGTTGTATTGCTTCTTTAATCAGTTTTCAGCTGTGCTAACATAATTGCAAAAGGGTTTTCTAATGATCAATTAGCCTTTTAAAATTATAAACTTGGATTAGCTAACACAACTTCCCATTGGAACACAAGAGTGATGGTTGCTGATAATGGGCCTCTGTAAGCCTATGTAGACATTCCATTAAAAATCTGCCGTTTACAGCTACAATAGTCATTTACAACATTAACAATGTCTAAACTGTATTTCTGATCAATGTGATGTTATTTTAATGGAACGGTAGTGCAGTGTAGTGGAGTTCTTAAGCTATTTAGAATGGTATCATGTTGGGGGTTAACACAATGGGGTGATTCTGTAAGGTGTTCCAGAAAGCATATTTTCATAAAGTGTCCCACTTTACCAATACTCACCCTCATCATTCATTAGGCTAATCTACACATAGAACATTATACATACACCCATGTGCATGCATGAAAAACACATACAAGAATACAACAGATACTGATATTGATTCCTAAAAGATAATGAGAAACGGAAATGTATCTTCTGCCTTGTTAGTATGTTTTCTTACTTGTAAATTGGACCACTGAATCCTGCCGATGCATCTTGGGGCGTTCCTCCATGCTTGTCGAGCACCAAACACTAATTTGTCCATAGTCAGCGAATAAGTTCCACAGGAACCTATCTCCATAGCAACTTCCTCCAATCTGGCAAGGTGATGTTCAATTTTGGGGCTATGCATTTGGGATTATATTAGACTATGTGTAAATCATTGAAAACAAACAAATCATAAAATAGAGGGGATTTACATTTTTCCCATTGCAAAGGCCCACATAGATGCTTCATAAATGATCTATAAGCAAATTTTTACAAAAGGCTATAAAGGCTAACTGGCTTAAATATTTTCCCATACTGCCATAATTTATGAAGCATCTAAGAATACATTGTACAGTAAAGGCTTTATAAAGGCTCATAAATGAAGTACAGAAAATATAGGATACAATCTATAAATGCCTAAAAGGCATTAAAGAATATTGCAATTTTAAGCAACAGTGTGTCTTTTACACATAGTCATCGTCTTTAGAGAAGTATTACACTGAGGCCTATTACTTACATTTTGAAGGACTTGTAGGACTTGTAGTATTGGTTGATTAGGTCAATCGCCTGAGGTAGGATCTCAAGAGGAGAATCTTTGGGACAGCGCATTAGAGCCTTTGGAGTCATGACAGAACCTTCACAAACTTGTGATGTGCATTGTTGGTTCTGCATATGAAATAAAATAAGACAGTTTAAATAAAAATGTATTGCTTTATTATATAGTGTTCAATCTTCACTGAAATAGAAAACACTCAAATTGAGGTGCGGCTTCATAATTTGAGCAAAAGAGCCAAGCAAATAAGTTGCGGTACTGTACCACGGCACACACAAAGCATCATAAACTGTAAACGCACCTTAACTGCCTGGTGGTGCAGCATATCATTGAGACTTGAGCCATCCTTCACGTTACGCACAGGTATAGACAACGGACACCTGCTTGCTCTTGTTTCCCACTATGGGATGAACATAGAGGTGAAACGGGTTTAACGTATGTCGCTTGCTTTTAGCATACTTTCTCATTTTATTTCAACTGTAATCTCAATTCGTACCCTCTTTGGTTTAGTCTGGAGAGCTATTTTGGTTTCATCATCTTGAAGCACCATCTCCATAATTGTAAAATAAATGCAGTTCATTAACATTAACATACCCATTTATCTAAATAATTCAAACATTTGTAACCTATTAGATTGAAATGTATGTGTTTATATGCTATTTTGCTATGATTAAAATGTATTTTGAATTCCTTGGTAACAAAAAAACATGAATATTAAGTTTAATTAAACATTTTAAAGTTATAATGTGCTCAATAGCCTTCAGTGTTGTGGCATAAACTCTTTAAAACAATCTAATTTAAATTATATAATATCCCAGTATTTACTCTTACCTTCAGTTAGTTGAGACAGGCATCAATTCCTCTCTGAAACTTTTCCTCCTGAGATTTTTCAATTTATACCTGGTTGTAACGAAACATGGGCAGGCTTCTATGAAAATTCCCTGGTTGTGTTCCAGGTAGGTAGGCTCAAATGAATTACAATTAACATTTTTGTGGCCAACCGGTTTTTCAGTTGTTTGGTCTGCCAAGAATCAGATCAGTAGCATGACCAGGCCAACTAGACCAGTAACTACTGCAGTCCAGAGGTATGGGGTTTTCCAGGAGTGTGGAGGTAATAATGCTATTCGTGACATTATGGGAAACAAGACAGCTTGCTGCACTGTAACAAAATATTGTGCCCCTTTTACATAAAACATTTTTAGGTAACTATTTGCATCAGCTCTTTAAGTAAATCCAACAAGGAGGATCTTTTAAGTATAATATACTTTGTTTTTAGTGTACTACAGACTCAAAAAAATTAAGTGCAAACAACTAACTGGATCTCAAAAATTCCTTTCATTCAACTTAATTTTATCAGGTTCTGTGTGTAGCTGGTGAAGATGAGTCAGGAGCAGGACAGCAGATATGAGTAATGTACGTAATTTTACTCAACAATAATCACAATACAAGTCAAATAAATCCAAGGCCACAATAACGGACCGCAATACAATAAACAATCACTCACAAACACACATGGGGGAACAGAGGGTAAATAATGAACAAGAAATTGGGGGATTGAAACCAGGTGTGTAAGACAAGGACAAAACAAATGGAAAATGAAAAGTGGATCGGCGATGGCTAGAAGGCTGGTGACGTCAACTGCCGAACACCGCCCGAACAAGGAGAGGAACCGACTTCGGGCGGAAGTTGTGACAGGTTCAGAATGTTTTCTTTTTTTGATCTACTTTAAGTTCTTCAAGTCCCAGAACTAATGTTATAAGTTTGATATACTTAAATGTAATCAGTTACATAACTAATATTGTAAGTTGAATTTGCTAAATTGACTCAGTATCGTAATTTATATTCTATGATTTATCTATAAATATTTTTGCTCAGTTACGTATGGTACTCAAGTTAGCCAAATGTATTTAAATTGGTTTCCTTCTACTAAAATATACTATACTCACAACTATAATTAAAAAGCTGATGCAAATAGTTACCTCAATATACTTGGGATAATTTACAAAAAAATATTATTTCTATACAAGGGAATATGCTAAAAGAAACAACAGTGTTTAAATTCAAACTTCAACACCTTGATTTTGAATAAATTAAATGTTATAATTTCTTCTTGAATCTCAAATAGCCCCTGAAAACCTACTCCTTAGGCATTTGTGGATAGCTCATAATTGTGTCATCTGTAAGCATTCTGGGTATAACTCCACCTTGCCTCCTTAGGTAAACTTACATCCAGATAGTTTGTACCTGACAAATAATCTCAGATATCCGCTAGTGCATATGGAGTCCATTTTTAAACAAAGCTGTTTTTTAAACAGGAATTGACAATGTCTCTTATGACTTCACCTGACAACTGTAGCTCCTATAAAACCTAGCAACTAGCTTTTCAGTTTACTGAGTAGGGTTTAGACCACAGTTTGAGTGGCCCTTTGAGAGTTCTCATAGATATCTTTAGATATCTCTGAAAACAAGTAACTTCATCTTTAGAGCTCGACCCGTGGAGAGGTCCTGAGATCATCAAGTTCCAAGAATACTTTTTGGATCACCTCAAAGGTATATTTCAGTTCTTTGGGGTACCTTAGATTTAAGCCATAGATGAGGCCCATAAGCAACGTACATGACTGTGTAAGACTAGGAATACCAGCCAGGACCTCTGCTCCTTCGATGCAGATCCCATGCCCTATATTCTGGTGCAGATCCCATGCTCTATATTCTGGTGCAGATGCTTCACAGTGAACACCATCACATGCTGAACGAGGTTCTCTGGAATCATGGCGTAGTCAGCATCCTGAGTGAAATAATTAAGAAACAACAGACTAGGCTACTAGATTAACTGTGCAACTTCAGAGGAGAGAGAGGGAAAGAAAGGAAGATACCACATTTAGAGACAAATAAGGATACAAAAATAAAAACCTTTACCTTGCATTCTGTGATAAGGTCTTCAACCCTCTCGCCGAGGTATATGATCAGGCCACGGATCACACTGTCTCTTCTTTCCTGGATGGTGTTGCACTGTAATATGATATACAAATAATTGCATTTAATACTGGAAACAAAAACATACAGTATAACCTATATACTATTGTAAAGGTGTTACTGTGCATACCCCGTACAAAACTTCAAGGATTTTCTGCATGTCTGCCTTTACAGCTCCTCCTTTTGATTTAAACAAGTACAATAGTTTTGGGCTATATTTGTCCAAATCAAATTTTATTGGTCACATATATATGATTAGCAGATGTTATTGCGTGTGTAGTGAAATGCTTGCGCTTCTAGTTCCGACCGTGCAGTAATATCTAACAAGTAATATCTAACTGTCACGTTCTGACCTTAGTTCCTTTGTTTTGTCTGGTTGTTTTGTATGGTCAGGGCGTGAGTTGGGTGGGTTGTCTATGTTAGTTTGGCTATGATATTCTATTTCTGTATTTGGCCTGGTATGGTTCTTAATCAGAGGCAGCTGTCAATCATTGTCCCTGATTGAGAACCATATTTAGGGAGCCTGTTTTCCATTGTGTTCTGTTTAGTGTTGTGTTGCCCCTTACAGGACTGTTCGTTGGTTGTTTATTGTTTTGTTTTCAGTGTTCATTCAAATATTTAAAATATGATCACTTACCACGCTGCACCTTGGTCCTCCTCTCCTTCCCCAGACGACAAGCGTTACACTAACAAGTTAGACAACATATACCAGTGGAGGCTCCTCAGAGGAGGAAGGGGAGGACCATCATCCACAGTGAAATTTCAAACAAATAAAAATAGTGAAACATTAAAAAGGTTATCCTTTTTAGATTAAAACTATACTAAATATATTAATATGTCACCAAATAATTGATTAAAATACATGGTTTTGCAATGAAGATTTATAGAAACTTCAACAGCACTCTCTGAGGTAGCACCATGGAGTAGCCGGAGGACAGCTAGCTTCTGTCCTCCTCTGGGTACTGTGAGAGAAATTACAAGATTATGTTATAATACTTTTGTTGCATCAAATGGTTGTTTTATGCAACATAATAGAGGGTTCTTACAACTATATTGTGTCTGTGTGAACTGAAAGTGGGCCTCTGGGAGATTTAACACTGACAGAAGATTTATGATGTCTTTGGGCAATACTGCATTCCAGAATATGAGTTAATGTTTCTGTTCTATAAGGTACCCGGGAGAGATGGCTCGGGGCCAGACCCTGGTTTCTACACAATGAGAATAGATTTTACAGCAGATACTGTCTGCTGTGAATTATAATTATCTTTCATACAAATCTTAACCTTGTGACCCATTCAATACATCTGTCTCTGTCTCTCCTCATTTGATAGTAAAGAAATTAACTACCACATTTGGCGATGGGGATGTGAATCTTCACTTGGTGACCGCTCCTAACGACCTGGGTAAATCGTGCACGAGGGATCCCTCAAACTTGGGATCTCAGGGAGATTGCACTTCGGGAATGGAGCAGATGGACCCATCCATGATCAGAAAGACAGCGAGCCGAGTGAGAAAAACACGCAAAGTCGAGTTTTTAAGAAAAACCTCTGTTACGTAGGCTCTGAGTGTGTACTCCTGTGTGAGGGCGGCACCTTGGAAGCATAAACAGGGCTGCGTCAGTGGAGGATTGATCATAGAGTAAGTCGACTCAATGGCACCAATCGGGTGACCTATAGCCGTCCTGATACTAACTTGATCACAGTGGGGATTGGTGCGTTCTGTAAGGGTGAGGGGCCAGGGTGACTGTGGGTTCTGTGTGGCGCACGGTACCTGGTGAAACCCTATTGGAAAGACCACATGCTGAAAACTGTCTGTGTGACTCTCAGAAGTGGTGAATTCCAATTATTTTAAATGTGCTCGGCAAGTATGCCCTGGGTTTGGTCATTCAGAGTTAAACATCTTGTAACACTCGTCGTTGGAATGAGGTGTGGACCAAAGCGCAGCGTGGTAAGTGTTTACCATTATATTTATTAAACTGAGAACACTAAACAAAATAACAAAGGAGAACGAAACAAAACAGTTCTGTAAGGTAACATACACATAACAGAAAACAACTACCCACACCACACAGGTGGGAAAAGGCTACCTAAGTATGATTCTCAATCGGAGACAACGAACGACACCTGCCTCTGATTGAGAACCATACCAGGCCAAACACAAAACCACAACCTAGAAAAAAGAACATAGACTACCCACCCAACTCACACCCTGACCATACTAAAACAAAGACATAACAAAAGAACTAAGGTCAGAACGTGACAGTACCCCCCCCAAAGGTGGGCAAACCCTGAACCTATAGGGGAGGGTCTGGGATGGCGTCTGTCCGCGGTGGCGGCTCTGGCACGGGACGTGGACCCCACTCCATCATAGTCTCGGCCCACTTAAGTGGCGCCTTGGGAGCGGCGACCCTCACCGCTGACCTCGAACTGGGGACCCTAGCATAGGGCCCCGAATTGACGGGAGATTCCGGCAGCACCGGACAGGTGGGAGGCTCCGGCAGCGCCGGAGTGAAGGGCGATTCCGGCGGCGCCGGAGTGAAGGGCGGTTCCGGCGGTTCCTGACTGACGGGCGGTTCCGGAAGCTCAGGACAGACGGGCGGCTCCGGAAGCTCAGGACAGACGGGCGGCTCCGGCAGCTCCGGACAGGAGGGCGGCTCCGGAAGCTCCGGACAGGAGGGAGACTCCGGAAGCTCCGGACAGGAGGGAGACTCCGGAAGCTCCGGACAGGAGGGAGACTCCGGAAGCTCCGGACAGGAGGGAGACTCCGGAAGCTCCGGACAGGAGGGAGACTCCGGAAACTCCGGACAGGAGGGAGACTCCGGAAGCTCCGGACAGGAGGGAGACTCCGGAAGCTCCGGACAGGAGGGAGACTCCGGAAGCTCCGGACAGGAGGGAGACTCCGGAAGCTCCGGACAGGAGGGAGACTCCGGAAGCTCCGGACAGGAGGGAGACTCCGGAAGCTCCGGACAGGAGGGAGACTCCGGAAGCTCCGGACAGGAGGGAGACTCCGGAGGCTCCGGACAGGAGGGAGACTCCGGAGGCTCCGGACAGGAGGGAGATTCTGGAAGCGCTGGACAGGAGGGAGATTCTGGAAGCGCTGGACAGGAGGGAGACTTTGGAAGCGCTGGACAGGAGGGAGCACCTGGAGGGAGGAGACGGAGAGACAGCCTGGTGCATGGGGCTGCCACAGGAGGCCTGGTGCGTGGAGGAGGCACCGGATGGACCGGACCATGGAGGCGCACTGGAGGTCTGCACAACCTGTCCTGGCTGGATACTCCCCATAGCCCGGCAAGTGCAGCGGGGTGGAACAGACCGCACTGGGCTGTGCTGGCGAACCGGGGACACCGTGCGTAGGGCTGGTGCCATATAACCCGGGCCGAGGAGACGCACTGGAGACCAGATGCGCTGAGCCGGCTTCATAGCACCTGGCTCAATGCCCACTCTAGTCCGGCCGATACGAGGCGCTGCGGTGTAGCGCACTGGGCTAAGCCTGCGCACTGGGGACACCGTGCGCCTCACGGCATAACACGGTGCCTGCCCGGTCCACCTCTCTCCATGGTAAGCACGGGGAGTTGGCTCAGGTCTCCTACCCGACTTAGCCACACTCCCCATGTGCCACCCCCAAGACATTTTGGGGGCTGCCTCTCGTCCCTGTTGCGCTGCCGTGCCAACTCCTCAAAATGCTGCAGCTCTGCTTTGGCTGCCTCCAGCTCTTCCCTGGGGCAGAGATATTCCCCAGCCTGTGCCCAGGGTCCCTCTCCATCCAAAATCTCCTCCCATGTCCAGGAGTCCAGAACTCGCTGCTGCCCGATACCACGCTGCTTGGTCCTTGGTTGGTGGGTGATTCTGTAACGATCGTCTGTGGTGGAAACAAAACAGTTCTGTAAGGTGACATACACATGACAGAAAACAACTACCCACACCACACAGGGGGGAAAAGGCTACCAAAGTATGATTCTCAATCGGAGACAACGAACGACACCTGCCTCTGATTGAGAACCATACCAGGCCAAACACAAAACCACAACATAGAAAAAAGAACAGACTACCCACCCAACTCACGCCCTGACCAAACTAACACAAATACATAACAAAATAACTAAGGTCAGAACGTGACACATCTAGAATATGTGTGAACTAGTTTTGGCCATTTAAAGTTAAGACATCCGGAATCTGTGTGAACTGGATGAAAACTAGATTCTGTGTACTAGTGAAGACCATTTATGATATAGTAGAAGATAGTAAGGTGCACCTGTAATTGTTTTAAACCTGTACCCCATTTTAGAAGTATTGAAAGATGTAAATGTATGAGTTGCATTATCCTAGGAACTAACCATGAGATAGAAATGACAAAAATATTGAAATATGGATGATAAGCTTTGATATAACGTTATCTTGGGGTTCCGTTCCTTCACTGCCCATCATAGAATACCACGGTTGGTATTGAGAGCGGGATAATATTTTAGAAAGTATCGATTGGTTTATACTTTCTGGGAGGCTTGATTTTGCCCTGGTTTCTGGGAGGTTAGAGAACCGTTGAGGATCCCATGACGGGCCGGTCATTGTCTGCGAAACAAAAGGTGCATTTTTTTGGTTCTGCTGGGAGTATGTTTGGAGAGCTGCTTCGTAGCTGTGGAGAGTCCTTGAAAATGCAAATGGGATGGTTGATGTGGGTACCTAAGAATTTCTAACGTTCTATATGGATTCTGTGAAGATATGAAAATGTGATAAATTGTATGTGTGTATAATCGATTACTAGAGATTTTGATAAAGTAATAATTGGAATAGTAGTAATATATTACGGAGCGAATGCGATGTAATAAAGGCAGAATCAAAAGCTCAATACACCAGCGTAGTGATGTTAGCGACCTATTAACAGACAAGCAAAATCCATCAAATCAAAATTAGTAGATGTACTCAGCTTAAAGACACTAAACGTACTATTTGTGAAGTAAATTGAGTATGTCGTATGCTTATTGGTATTAAGATCAAATTCATTGTTTTAACTAATTAAGATGTTAAGAAAATATTGAGCAATTTCATGAAGTAATTACTTTTAAAATAAAGTTGAGTGATATGTTATGTTGGTTGACAAATTTGTTTGTTGCGCTATCCTTATGAACAGCATAACATATCATTGTATCGAACTTGCGAGTATATTGACTATTCACGTCATTCTTAGCTTAGCTAAATGGTAGAGTCATTGGGACATTGTTAAATGGGGTGCTTTGTAAATTAGCCAGGGACATTTGTTTGTATTTCAGAGCACTGGACTGAATGTTCCAGAGCTCAGAGTAACTGATGCATTTACGAATGGTCAATGCACTTTGAATTTGTCCGATGTCAGTAAACGTTAGGGAAAAGAATGTAATTCAATTATTTCCCGTAGGAAAATTTGTCACCAACGCTTTGAATAACATGTAAAAAGCCTAATCGGCTCTGTTAGGTGAGTAATGTTGAAATGGAAAGTGAGGATGTGTTTTCTTGTTTATGTCTGGAAATAGCTAGCATGCAAACATTTTTTTTTTTTTTTTTTAAACTCTGTTTATTAAGTTTTACACACACACACACACACACAAGACAAAGCAATATAAATAATATACTCAACTAGAAAAAAATACAAATAAAAAAATTGCTTTAAAGATACCATACTTTAGACAAGTTAAACACACCAGGCAGGAGGCTACAAAGGTTAAAGGGCAGTCTATAGTACAGGGACAGAGCAAACACCTCACCATTGTTCCTGTAAACAGTCAAGGGATAAGGGTGGAGAAATGCAACCACTCACAGAGAGTCATGGCCACAGACCGACCATCCACTGGACAGAAAAAAAGTTTACAATGCTTTAAAATAAAATAATAAAATGATTATTTATGTAGCCGTGAACAAAATGTAAAAATAACTGGGAAAAACAAGCTCACACTTCAATGACAACAAGCTCAGTCCGATGACGCTGTGACAAACCGCCCCAGACCATGACGGACCCTCTACCTCCAAATCGATCCTGCTCCAGAGGACAGGCATCGGTGTAACGTTCATTCCTTCAGCGATTAACGCGAATCCGACCATCACCCCTGGTGAGACAAAACCACGACTCGTGGGCATCTTTGTGTGTTTAAGTCAGAAGAAAGGCCTCTTCAGTGTCCTAAGTTTTCATAACTGTGACCTTAATTGCCTACCGTCTGTAAGCTGTTAGTGTCTTAAGACCATTCTACAGGTGAATGTTCATTAATTGTTTATGGTTGATTGAACAAGCATGGGAAACAGTGTTTACAATAGAATAAACCAATTCTAGATTTAACTTCAGCCTGCAGCTTGATATGTGCTGAGAGAAGGAATGTGTACCATCTAGCCATACTCCCAAGTACTAATATGAGGTGACTTCCTCAAGCTCTAAACCCTCAAAGGTAGAAATCAAACCTGTGGGGAGAGGGGCATTCTTCTTACCAAACCCCATGACCGTTGTGTAACAATGTGCGCTGAGAGTCAGGAAGCAAATACAGGGAGTGAGTGTTTAAATAAATAAACATGAAACATTCACAACGCACCTGTAACAGCTGTTGGTGGAAGAAGGTGAGGACCAAGGTGCAGTGGTACATGTCCATGATTTTTATTATAACCAAACACTAGAACAAAAATTATCAAAGCGGCACAAACGAAACAGTTCTATCTGGTGTAGACACACAAAACAGAAAACTACCCACAAAACCCAGGTGGGAAAAAGCTACCTAAGTATGGTTGTCAATCAGAGACAACAATAGACAGCTGCCTCTGATTGAGAACCACACCTGGCCAAACAAAGAAATACAAAACATAGAAACTGAACATAGAATGCCCACCCTAGTCACACCCTGGCCTAACCAAAATAGAGAATAAAAGCATTGACATGAAACAGAGTCAATAACACCTGAGGAAAGAACCAAGGGGAGTGACAGATATAGGGAAGATAATCAAGGAGGTGATGGAGTCCAGGTGAGTGTCATGAGGCGCTTGACGATGGTGACAGGTGTGCGGGATAATCATCAGCCTGGTGGCCTAGAGGGAGTATAGGTGACAGTACCCCTCCCAAACCCGGGGATCAGGAGCAGACTGCTCACCCCTGCTGAAGCGCGGGAACCTGTCACGCCAGCTGAGGCGTGGTAACTTGTCCAGCCGGTTGGGGCGCAGGAACCTGTCACGCCAGCTGAGGCGTGGTAACTTGTCCAGCCGGTTGGGGCGCGGGAACCTGTCACGCCAGCTGAGGCATGGTAAGTTGTCCAGCCGGTTGGGGCGCGGCTGAGGCATGGTAACTTGTCCAGCCGGTTGGGGCGCGGGAACCTGTCAAGCCGGCTGAGGCATGAGAGTCTGCAGCTGCTCCTGGACCCAATGTCATGTATACTGACACACACACAACAAAGAAACACTCCCAGATGCTTCACTTAGGTAAGATGTTATTCAATAACAATGTGCGCTGAGAGTCGGGAACCAAGTACAGGGAGTGGGTCTTTTAATTAATAAATAAACAAACAAACAAAACCATAAACATGAAACACAAACAACACACTGACATGAAACAGTCAATAACACCTGAGGAAAGAACCAAGGGGAGTGACAGATATAGGGAAGATAATCAAGGAGGTGATGGAGTCCAGGTGAGTGTCATGAGGCGCTGATGCACTTGTGGGGAAGTATCATAGATTTGAAGTACAGTTCTGCTTCCTCTGTAGTCAAACAATTTCGTATATATCGGGAATTAGCTAGGTTTAATTTGGTTATTTGAGTTACTTTTATCACCTTCTTTTTAAAAGAGAGGCTGGAATCAAGTATGATGACCAAGGTACTTAAAATCAGATACCAGCTGGAGCTTTTCCCCTGACACATACACATCTGGCTCAGCGGCATCAGTTGCCCTCTTTGTGAGGAACATGCAGACTGCTTTATTAACATTGAGACACAAACATGAGTCACTCTGTAACCTGGACCGTTACAGTAGTGAGTTCTTGTGCAGCTTGTTGTTTGCTCTTTGCATTCACATACACTACCGTTCAAAAGTTTGGGGTCAATTAGAAATGTCCTTGTTTTCCATGAAAACATACATGAAATGAGTTGCAAAATGAATAGGCAATATACTCAAGATGTTGACAAGGTTCAAAATAATAATCTTTAATTGAAATAATAATTGTGTCCTTCAGACTTTGCTTTTGTCAATGAATCCTCCATTTGCTGAAATTACAGCCTTGCAGACCTTTGGCATTCTAGTTGTCAATTTGTTGAGGTAATCTGAAGAGATTTCCCCCCCCATGCTTCCTGAAGCACCTCCCACAAGTTGGATTGGCTTGATGGGCACTTCTTACGTACCATACGGTCAAGCTGCTCCCACAACAGCTCAATAGGGTTGAGATCCGGTGATTGTGCTGACCACTCCATTATCGAGAATACCAGCTGACTGCTTCTGACCTAAATAGTTATTGTATAGTTTGGAGCTGTGCGTGGGTCATTGTCCTGTTGTAGGAGGAAATTGGCACCAATTAAGCACCGTCCACAGGGTATGGCATGGCGTTGCAAAATGGAGTTTTAACATTCCTTCTTCAAGATCCCTTTTTACCTTGTACAAATCTCCCACTTTACCACCACCAAAGCACCCCCAGACCATCACATTGCTTCCACCATGCTTGACAGATGGCGTCAAGCACTCCCCTAGCATCTTTTCATTTTTTCTGCGTCTCACGAATGTTCTTCTTTGTGATCCGAACACCTCAAATTTGTCTGTCCATATAACACCTTTTTCCAATCTTCCTCTGTCCAGTGTTAGTGTTCTTTGCCCATCTTTTCTTTTTATTGGCCAATCTAAGATATAGCTTTTTCTTTTCAACTCTGCCTAGAAGGCCAGCATCCCGGAGTCGCCTCTTCACAGTTGACGTTGAGACGGGTGTTTTGGTACTATTTAATGAAGCTGCCATTTGAGGACTCGTGAGGCGTCTTTTTCTCAAACTAGACACTCTAATGCACTCGTTCTCTTGCTCAGTTGTGCACCGGGCCTCCCACTCCTTTTTCTATTCTGGTTAGAGCCAGTTTCGCTGTTCTGTGAAGGGAGTAGTACTACACAGCGTTGTACGAGATAATCCGTTTCTTGGCAATTTCTCGCTTGGAATAGTCTTCATTTCTTAGAACAAGAATAGGCTGACGAGTTTCAGAAGAAAGTTCTTTGTTTCTGGCCATTTTGAGCCTGTAATCAAACTCACAAATGCTTATGGTCCAGATACTCAACTCGTCTTCCGAAGGCCAGGTTTATTGCTTCTTTAATCAGAAACACAGTTTCAGCTGTGCTAACATAATTGCAACAGGGTTTTCTAAGGATCAATAAGCCACTTAAAATAATAAACTTGGATTAGCTAACACAATGTGCCATTGGAACACAGAAGTGATGGTTGCTGATAATGGGTCTCTGTAAGCCTTTGTAGATATTCTGATCAATTTGATGTTATTTTAATGGACAAAAAATGTGCGACACATTGGTGTGGCTGACTTCCGGGTTGGATGTGTATTGTGTCAAGAAGCAGTGCGGCTTGGTTGGTTTGTGTTTCGGAGGACGCATGGCTCTCGACCTTCGCCTCTCCTGTGTTCGTACGGGACTTGCAGCGATGAGACAAAACTGTATCTACTACCAATTGGATACCACGAAATTGGGGTGAAAAAAGGGGTAAAAAGAAAAGTGAAAGACACCTTAGAATAGTATAGAATACAGTATATACAGTTGAGGTCTGAAGTTTACATACACCTATGTCAAATACATTTAATCTCAGTTTATCACAATTCCTGACATTTAATCCTAGTAAAAATTCCCTGTGTTAATGTGAAATATCAGAATAATAGAAAATAGTTATTTATTTCAGCTTTTATTTCTTTCATCACATTCCCAGTGGGTCAGAAGTTTACATACACTCAATTAGTATTTGGTAGAATTGCCTTAAAATTGTTTAACTTGGGTCAAATGTTTCAGGTACCCTTCGGCAAGCTTCCCACAATAAGTTGGGTGAATTTAGTTCCATTCCTCCTGACAGAGCTGGTGTAACTGAGTCAGGTTTGTAGGCCTCCTTGCTCACACATGCTTTTTCAGTTCTTCCCACAAATGTTCTATAGGATTGAGGTCAGGGCTTTGTTGATGGCCACTCCAATACCTTGACTTTGTTGTCCTTAAGCCATTTTGCCTGTGACATCGGGTGCTGTATGTGTCCTGGAGGGCGTTTAGTTTGCCCCAGTAATGCATTGGGCAGACCGCACCATCCTATGGAGAGCCTTGTTGTTGCAGTTAGTGCAGTTGCCTTACCAGGTGATGCTTTTTTGTGCATCTGTAGGAGTTTGTGAGGGTTTTAGATGACAAGCCAAATTTCTTTAGCCTCCTGAGGTTGAAGAGACTCTGTTGCGCCTTCTTCACCATACTGTCTGTGTGGGTGGTCCATTTCAGTTAGTCGGTGATGTGTATGCCAAGGAACTTGAAGCTTTCCACCTTCTACACTGCGGTCCCGTCGATGTAGATAGGGGGGATGCACCCTCTGCTGTTTCCTGAAGTCCACGATCATCTCCTTGTTTTGTTGACGTTGAGTGAGAGGTTGTTTTTCAGGCACCACACTCCCAGAGCTCTCACCTCCACCCTGTAGGCTGTCTTCTCATCGTTGGTAATCAAGCCTACTACTGTTTTATCATTTGCAAACATCATGATTGAGTTGGAGGCGTGCTTGGTCATGCAGTCATTGGTGAACAGGGAGTACAGGAGGGGTCTGAGCATGCACCCTTGTGGGGCCCCAGTGTTGAGGATCACCGGAGTGTAGGAGATGTTTCCTACCTTCACCACCGGGGATTGGCCCCTCAGTAAGTCGAGGAGCCATTTGCACAGGGCAGGGTTCAGACTCAAGCTTAATGATGAGCTTGGAGTTTACTATCATGTTGAATGCTGAGCTGTAGTCAGTAAATAGCATTCTTACATAGATATTCCTCTTGTCCAGATGGGATGTTGCAGTGTTTCTAGTTGATGGAGATTGCATTGTCTGTGGATCTATTGGAGCAGTCAGCAAATTGAAGTGGGTCTAGGGTTGCAGGTAAGTTAAAGGTGATATGATCTTTGACCAGTCTCTCAAAGCACTTCACGATGACAGAGGTGAGTGCTACGGGGCGATAGTCATTAAGTTCAGTTACCTTTGACTTCTTGAGTGCAGGAACAATGGTGGCCATCTTGAAGCATGTGGGGACAGCAGATTGTGATAGGGAGAGATTGAATATGCCCGTAAACACACCAGCCAACTGGTCTGCGCATGCTCTGAGGACGTGGCTTGGGATGCCGTCTCGGCCGACAGCCTGAAGACTTGGTCGGAGGATTTAGGAACTCTTGTGTTCATTCTGTTGATGGGAGCAACTGCTTCTGCACCTGTGGTGATTTCTAACCCTCCACTTTCTACCAGCTCATCATCTCCCTCCCCTCAGGAGCCTCATCTCTCAGCACTGGATTGCCGTGAGGGGCATTCCAGAGTGACATATGTCATCTCATTGCTCTCAGGACGGGCTCTGCCTGGGCCACGGCCACCTGGGAGCAGCAATTGGCAAAGCTTCACCCAGGAGATGAGGAGGGATTTGATCATCCCATCAGTGGTAGGAATGCTGCTCAAAGTCTCATTGCGCTTCGGCAGGGCAGCCTAGCTGATTACTCCATTGACCTTCGGACGCTCGCCGCTGAGAGCGGTTGGAATATAGCAGCACTTCACTCAGTCTTTCTGAAAGGTCTCAGTGAGGTTCTCAAGGATGAACTGGCTTCCCGGGACAACCCTGACACTGGGGGAGCTTATCGTTCTGGCCATCCGGATTGACAACCAGCTTCGGGAATGCCGTAATGAGAGGACGGAGGGGTCCCGAGCTGGTTCCAGTGTTTCGGGCCCCGCTGAGGGAGTCGACTCTTCATTTTTTCCTGGGCCTGCTTGTCCTGCACCCCGTCAGGGTTCTCAATTCATCTATGGTTCTCCTTCATATCCTTTAGAGGAGCCGATGCAATTGGGAGGCACCAGACTTTCCACTCTGGAGAGTCAGATACAGCCTTTGGTGGGACAAGGGACAGTTGGACATTCTTGCTTTCATAGACTCTGGGGCTACCGGCTGTTTTCTGGATCGCACATTAGCTCACCAACAGAGGTCGCCACTCACTAAACTGGACATGCCATTGTCGGTCACTGTGCTGGATGGTCTACCCCTAGGGTCTGGGAAGGTGAAGCAACTCACCATACCTAACCAGCTACGAGTTCTGGATGACCATGTGGAGATTTACGGTTTCCCTTTATGGTTTGGACTGACGACAAGAACCTGGCCTACATCTAGGAGGCTAAACGCCTCAACTCCAGAGAGGCTCATTGAGCTCTCTTCTTCACTCGGTTCAGATTCACATTATCTTAGCGTCTGGGGTCTAAGAACGTGAAACTGGATGCCCTTTCTCGCCAGTTCCCCAGCTCCAGTGAGGATCGGCCGCTTGAATCCATCATCCCCAGGTCGCTCATCCTCATGCCGGTGTCCTGGGGTATAGAGACTGTAGTGAGGGAGGCAGTTTCAGACAGCTGTCCATCTAACATACTTTTTGATCCTCTTGGGGCATGATCACTTCAGTGGGCTCACTCATCGCGTCTCACCTCTAACCCGGGAGGGCAGCGAACGCAAGAGTTTTTTTGAAGAGGAAGTAATAGTGGCCCTCGGCGGAGGCAGACACTCTGTGGCCTCTGGGGCTTCTTCATCCACTGCCAACACCTTCTCGACCATGGTCCGTCTCTCTATGGATTTCATCACGAGCCTTCCATCCTCAGAGGGACACAAGATCATCCTGGTTATTGTGGACTGCTTTTCCAAGGCGGCAAATTTCATTCCGCTGCCTAAGCTTCTATCTGCCCATGAGACTGCTCAGCTAGTCATTCAGCATGTTTTCCCCCCGTCACGGACTTCCTCTGGACATAGTCTCCGACCGGGGTCCCCTGTTTGCCTCCACATGTTGGAGGGCATTCTATTCTCTTCTGGGGTCATCAGTCTGTCTGTCCTCGGGTTATCGCCCTCAGTCCAATGGTCAAACTGAGCAGGTGAACCAGGGTCTGGAGACTGCCTTACGGTGATGTGTGTCTGCCTCTTGGAGTCAGCACCTTCCCTGGGTGGAGTATGCACAGAACACTCTCCAGTGTTCCTCAACTGGTCTGTCACCATTTCAGGTGTTGTACGGTTACCAGCCCCCCCTGTTTCCAGATCAGGAAATAGGGGGCGCTCTTTTAATTTTTGGATAAAAAAACGTTCCCGTTTTAAACAAGATATTTTGTCACGAAAAGATGCTCGACTATGCATATAATTGACAGCTTTGGAAAGAAAACACTCTGACGTTTCCAAAACAGCAAAGATATTATCTGTGAGTGCCACAGAACTGATGCTACAGGCGAAATCAAGATGAAATTTCAAACAGGAAATGCCCCAGATTTGAGGCGCTGTGTTCCAATGTCTCCTTATATGGCTGTGAATGCACAAGGAATGAGCCTACACTTTCAGTCGTTTCCCCAAGGTGTCTGCAGCATTGTGACGTATTTGTAGGCATATCATTGGAAGATTGACCATAAGAGACTACATTTACCAGGTGCTCGCTTGGTGTCCTCCATTGCAATTGTTGCGTAATCTCCAGCTGCGTGCATTTTTCCATTTGGTTCAGTGGAGAAACCAAACTGCCTCGAATGATTTATCATCGAATAGATATGTGAAAAACACCTTGAGGATTGATTCTAAACAACGTTTGCCATGTTTCTGTCGATATTATGGAGTTCATTTGGAAAAAAGTTTGCCGTTTTAATGACTGAATTTTCTTTTTTTTTCTTAGCCAAACGTGATGAACAAAACGGAGCGATTTCTCCTACACAAATAATACTTTTGGAAAAACTGAACATTTGATATCTAAATGAGTCTCCTCATTGAAAACATCCGATGTTCTTCAAAGGTAAATGATTTTATTTGAATGCTTTTCTTGTTTTTGTGAAAATGTTGCCTGCTGAATGCTAGGCTTAATGCTATGCTAGCTATCAATACTCTTACACAAATGCTTGTGTAGCTATGGTTGAAATGCATATTTTGAAAATCTGAGATGACAGTGTTGTTAACAAAAGGCTAAGCTTGTGAGCCAACATATTTATTTCATTTCATTTGCGATTTTCATGAATAGTTAACGTTGCTAACCTCACTACCCTCTGGAGAGCTTTACAGTTGTGGGCGGAGCAGTTGCAGTTCATTTCCTGACACCACACTCCGAGGGCCCTCACCTCCTCCCTGTAGGCCGTCTTGTCGTTGTTGGTATCACTGTAATGTCGTCTGCAAACTTGATGATTGGTTGGAGGCGTGCCTGGCCACGCAGTCGTGGGTGAACAGGGAGTACAGGAGAGGGCTCAGAACGCACCCTTGTGGGGCTCTAGTGTTGAGGATCAGCGGGGTGGAGATGTTGTTACCTACCCTCACCACCTGCGGGCGGCCCGTCAGGAAGTCCAGTACCCACACAGGACGGGGTCGAGATCCAGAGCTTGATGGCGAGTTTGGAGGGTACTATGATATTAAATGCTGAGCTGTAGTCGATGAACAGCATTCTCACATAGGTATTCCTCTTGTCCAGATGGGTTAGGGCAGTGTGCAGTGTGGTTGCGATTGCGTCGTCTGTGGACGTATTGGGGCGGTAAGCAAATTGGAGTGGGTCTAGGGTGTCAGGTAGGGTGGAGGTGGGATGTCATAAGGTGAATGCACCAATTTGTAAGTCGCTCTGGATAAGAGCGTCTGCTAAATGACTTAAATGTAAATGTAATGGTCCTTGACTAGTCTCTCAAAGCACTTCATGATGACGGAAGTGAGTGCTACGGGGCGGTAGTCGTTTAGCTCAGTTACCTTAGCTTTCTTGGGAAAGCTAACAATCAGCAATAAGTACTAGCAGGTGAGGGCATCTAGAGCCAACCACTCAGACGAGCTCTAGCTAGCCGTTTTTACATGGTCCTTAGAGACAGATTCAGACCTAGGTAAAGTGAAAGTGTTCCAGTACCCAGAAGAGTTGTTTCCACACCCCCAGGTGGCCAATGAATTATCCTGCATCCCGTATGGGTCTGCTGTCACCACTCACAACACACACACAAAGACGTCACATCCCTGAGGAAGATGAGCTGCGAGACCCTAGACCCTCTCTTCTCGCACCGTCGACAAGTCCTGCTCCAGGTCTCATCTGTGGTCAAGGGGTGAACAAGGAGCTGCTCTATGAGAGGGAAGAGATCAGGAGGGATTATTATAGGTCCACACACCTGAGCCACTGTCGCAGGAGCTCCGCTACTGCTGCTACACTCCTGACCATCACCGCTCTAGGCCCCCCTGGCTCGAGTCACAGGAGTGCCACCACAGCCAGAACCACTCCCCGAGTCGGCCCAACTACTGCCCTGAGAGACACTACTCCAGGCACTCCCTCACCACCTCCACATGACCATTGGGACCCCACTACGTCCCGAGGTGGCACAGCTATTCCACAGAGTATCGTCATTCCAGGCCCACCCGGCTGGAGCATACATCGCATCTACCAGAGTGCTGCTCCCCCGACCGATGTCCTGCTAGAACCCCCCGACCTCAACCACCAGTTCACCAGGTCCGCTTCTGCTGTCCAGAGCGGTCCAGCCCCCCATCAGATCAAGGCAACTTCAGAGTGCACAGTTCATCACACTAAAGTGTGCACACCACTCAGCTAGCTCATCGACTAGCCACAGCTGCAATCATGGAGCCACAGTAAGCCGCTGCCATGGGACCTGTCCTGGCTGCCGTTGTGGAGTTGTTCACTCCTCCCAGTTGGGACCCACGCTCAGGTGCCTGAGGTTTGACTGTCTGCTACCCTGGAACCTCCAGCCACAAAGACTCCACCTGCTACCCCCCAGGAACTTCTCCCTGCTCCTGGCCCAGAACCCAAGCAGTTGATTCTTCCCCTGCTCCGAGGATGGAGCCACAGCCTGCAGATCTCAAGTGCAGCCAGGAAGTTGGGGTGTCCCCAGCCCCTCCTGCCAGAACCATGCTAGTTCCAGCCCAGAGGACAAGCCAGACATCACCCTGGGTGACTCACCAGAAGTCACCCCTGATATCCCCCCTGACCTAGTTGTCCAGTTCCCTTCCCTCCAGGCAGGGGTCAGAGTTCCCTTCCCTCCAGGCGGGGGTCAGAGTTCCCTTCCCTCCAAGCGGGGTCAGAGTTCCCTTCCCTCCAGGCGGGGTCAGAGTTCCCTTCCCTCCAGGCGGGGTCAGAGTTCCCTTCCCTCCAGGCGGGGTCAGAGTTCCCTTCCTCCAGGCGGGGTCAGAGTTCCCTTCCCTCCAGGCGGGGTCAGAGTTCCCTTCCCTCCAGGCGGGGTCAGAGTTCCCTTCCCTCCAGGCGGGGTCAGAGATCCCTTCCCTCCAGGCGGGGTCAGAGGTCCCTTCCCTCCAGGCAGGATTTAGAGGTCCCTTCCCTCCAGGCAGGATTTAGAGGTCCCTTCCCTCCAGGCAGGATTTAGAGGTCCCTTCCCTCCAGGCAGGATTTAGAGGTCCCTTCCCTCCAGGCAGGATTTAGAGGTCCCTTCCCTCCAGGCAGGATTTAGAGTTCCCTTCCCTCCAGGCAGGGGTCAGAGTTAGCCGCCTTCCTGGTAGGTTCAGTCTACCCTGCTCCCTCGGTAGGTCCAGTCTACCCTGCCCCCTTGGTAGGTCAAGAGTATCCCGGCCCTTCAGCTGGTCAGATGGTTCCTGCTCCCCCAGTAGGCTCTTAGTTTCCATCTGTGCCTGCTCTTCAGTCTCTGGCCCTGGACTTAGGTTCCCGACTCTGGACTTAGTTTCCCGGACTTCTGCCATACTGCTAGGTCCCCAGGCCTCTGTCATTTATAGGTCCACAGTTCCTTGCATTAGTAGCCCATAAATTTGCAGCTCTGCCAGGCGCTAAGTACCATCCCCAGCTAGGACCCACATTTGCTTTGTCATCAGGTCTGCAGTATCCTGCCCTGCATGAACCGCAGACCCACAGCTTATCGGGTACGCAGCATCCTAGCCCGCCAGGTTTAGAGTCCCCTGCCATGTTAGGCATTAAGTTAGCTGGTACGTTTGCAGGTCTGGAGTCTCCAGCCTTCGTTGGTATGCAGTTGCCTATACCGCCAGGTTTAGCACCCTCTGCCCTGCCAGGCTCTAAGTTTGGTGCCTTGTCTGTAAGTATGCTGTCTCTTGCCCTGCTCAGATCACAGTCCCCTGCCTTAGTTGGTAAGCCGTTGCCTATCCCACTAGGTTTAGAGCCTCCTGCCTTACTAGGCCCCAAGTTCCCTGTACTAGGCTTGCTGTCTCCAGACATAGTCAGCTTGCAGCACCCTCGCCCGTCAGGCTTAGAGCCTCCTGCCCCGCTAGGTTTTCAGCCCTCTTTGGCCCTCCATTAGGTCCTCAGTCTCCAGCTGTACTAGATCTGCTGTCTCCAGCTCTAGTCTTCCCTCATTCCCTAACCTAGGTGGGTCATCAGGCCCTTGCCTGGCTAGGCTCAGATTTACCTGTTTGTCTAGTAGACCTAGAGCTCTACCGCTCTCAGTCAGTGTTCCTGTCTGGTCCAGAGTTGTTCTCGCTCTCAGGTTCAGAGTCGTTCGAGTTTCACTGTATCCAGCACTAGTCAGCCCTCAGCCCACTGTTACGTCAGGCTTTTGGTTCTCTGTCCCCACTAGGTCTGCAGAATCTGTCCTCAGTTGGTCTGCAGCCTCCAGCATAAGTTGGCAAGCAGTCAGCTCCCTCAGTGCTACAAGCCAAACCATCTTTCCTAGTTCTAGGCCATAGGTTTCCTGTCCTGCTATGCTCAGAGTTGTCTGCTTCTCTAGGTCTGCAGGACCTGTCCCTAGCCAGTTCGCAGCATCCAGCCTCAGCCGGCACCCATTCACTTATACTCGCGCTAGGCTACAAGTTCTCTGCTCAGCTAGGTTCGCAGCCTCCCTCGATACATGTGGGTCTAACATGTATTTACAATTTTGATAGCTTCTGGAAACAAAGCTCGTAATATAAGGAGGATGGGATCCACCTAAATCATTTGGGTTCCTGGATCCTTTCACAGAATTTTAAGGCTGCATTGAGACAGTGACTTATCAATGACCCAAGCCCAGCTCCGAGTTGTCATAATGCTATAGCAAATGTACATTATCCCTGGGGCGTTGGAAGACACAATGTAAGAAACCTAATGTATGTCCCACTTACTGCCCAGCATATGAATGCAGTAAACATTTGCCAATGAACCAGAGTTATACTATTAGCACTGAGGTGGTGTGCCCAAGCAGGATGTCCACTGTGTGCAGCTCACCCTAATCTAACATAAATAACCTGAGCATGTCTACCTCTGCTAAACAGCCAAGTAAAGCAAGAAAAATGTTCAAGCATCCCAGAAAAGTGTTAAAAATAGCCCACGTTAACATATGTAGCATGAAACAAGGTTGAAACAAGGTTAATGAAATCAATAATTTGCTAGTAACAAATTACATTCATATTCTGATCTCTGAAACTCACTTAAAAAAATATATTTGATACAGTGTTAGCAATACATGGCTAAGATCTACAGAAAAGACAGAAATTCCAAAGATGGATGTGCGGCTGTTTATATTCAGAACCACATTCCTGTAAAGCTTAGAGAGGATCTCAGGTGTTAAGTTCCGCGGTTTCTGTGTTGTTGTGGGTTTGTATGTGTGTCTATTTCAGGAAATGGCTTCCTGGATTCCTAAAGCAGCGGATTGGTCGGCCCCATCGCTGATTGGAGCTCTGACCCCGCCTTCTTGTCAGGGGATACAGCTGTTTCTTCAATTACCAACTCCTTCTTCAGCTAGATAAAAGCCAGTGTTCCTTCATCAGAGAGGAGAGCTTCTTTTTATGTCCTGTGTTGGTTAGTGAAAGTCGTTTAGATATTATTTGGTATTATAACGCACCTTGGGAGTGTTTAGGCAAGAGGCCTGCGGGCATACATAACCTGTAGTATTTAATCTGTCTATGCACACTAGGTAAGACCTGGGTGGACCACCCCCTGTATTTTGGTTAGTGCGCCAGGTGGTGCTAAAGGTTAGGTTGGAAGTGGGAAGGCACGTAAGGTAGGAGAGGGGATTCCTTAACCTTTACTTTCTTTGCTTTGGTTCCGTCCAGCTCCTTTCTCCCACATTACCATGCGTTAGGAATAATAAATTCCATGTAAACTGTATTTTTCTCTGCTTCTGTCATCCTTCCCCGCACCTACGATCACATACTTTTTTCACTCCACGGGGAGTTGAGATGTAGCGGGGTGTTGCGTTCCTTCCTCCAAGAGGCGTATGTAACACATGTTAAATAGTGTTGAAGTAATATGGCTACAGGTTCATCTATATATATATATATATATATATGCCATTTAGCAGACGCTTTTATCCAAAGCGACTTACAGTCATGTGTGCATACATTCTACGTATGGGTGGTCCTGGGGATCGAACCCACTACCCTGGCGTTACAAGCGCCATGCTCTACCAACTGAGCTACAGAAGGACCACCTCACCTAAAGCCCATTCTGGTGGAAAGCTGCTATAGACCACCAAGTGCTAACAGTCAGTATCTGGATAACATGTATGAAATGATTGATAATGTATGTGATATATATGTATATATATTCTGGGTGATTTAAGTATTGTCTAGCTTTCATCAGGCTGCCCACTCAAGAGAAAGCTTCAAATTGTAACTAGTGACTGCAAGCTGGTTGAGGTTAACAATCAATCAGCCTACCAGGGTAGTTACAAACAGCACAGGAATGAAATCAACATGTATTGATCACATCTTTACTAATGCTGCAGAAATTTGTTTGAAAGCAGTATCCAAATCCATTGGATGTAGTGATCACAGTACAGTAGCCATATCTAGGCCTAATATAGTGTATACAAGGTCATACAATACATTTTGTAGCAAATCCTATGTTGTTGATGTAAATAATATTAGTTGGTCCATGGTGTGTAATGAGGAGCAACCAGACGCTGCACTTTACACATTTATGAAATTACTCTTCCAAGTTACATTAATAAGCACGCACCCATTAAGAAAATGACTGTAAAAACAGTTAAATCCATGTGTATTGATGAGGAATTGAAAAATTGTATGGTTGATAGGGATGATGCAAAATAAATGGCAAATAGTACAACTGATTGGCAAATGTACTTCAAATTGAGAAATCATGTGACTAAACTGAATAAAAAGAAGAAACTACACTATGAAACAAAGATAAATGACAAAGAATGACAATTAACTTCTTGAAGATCAGTGGGACGCTAGCATCCCATTTCGACAACTTCCTGTGAAATTGCGCCAAATTCAAATTAAATTACTATAAATATTAAACTTTCATGAAATCACAAGTGCAATACATCAAAATAAAGCTTAACTTGTTGTTTTAATCCAGCCGCCATGTCAGATTTCATAAAGGTTTTACGGCGAAAGCAAACCATGCGATTATCTGAGGACAGCGCCCAACACACAAATGCATAACAAATCATTTTTAACCAGGGAGTTGCGACACGAAAGTCAGAAATAGCGATATAATACATGCCTTACCTTTGAAGATCTTCTTCTGTTGGCACTCCAAAAGGTCCCAGTTACATTACAAATGGTCCCTTTGTTCGATAAAGTCCTTCTTTAAATCCATAAACTCAGTTTAGCTGGTGCGCTTCAGTCAATAATCCACTCGGTTTCCCTCCTTCAAAATGCATACAAAATTAATCCCAAAAGTTACCAATAAACTTATCCAAACAAGTCAATCAACATTTATAATCAAACCTTAGGTACCCTAATACGCAAATAAACTATAAAATTTAAGACGGATAATCGTTATTGTCTTTACCAGAGAAAAATACCAAAGAACGGGTTCCTATTCACTTGCTTAGAAACACTACAGCCAAAATGGGAGCCACCTAGAAAAAATACAATTTCTGGTTCGTTTTTCCAAAAACCAGCCTGAAACTCTTTCTAAAGACTGTTAACATCTAGTGGAAGCCCTTGGAACTGCAATCGGGCACGTTTTCGCCCTATTATAAAAGTGCCTGCCATTGAAATCAGTGGTAGGATGAAATTTTTTTTGGGGGGGGGGGGGTTGTCCCCGGGGTTTCGCCTGTCATTTCAGTTTTGTTATACTTTAGAGTGTTCTGTCCAAATCTACCAATTATATGCATATCCTAGCTTCTGGGCTTGAGTAGTAGGCAGTTTACTTTGGGCACGCTTTTCATCTGGATGTGAAAATACCACCCCCTATCCCAAAGAAGTTAAAAACTTTGGAGCACCTTAAATTAAATTTTGAATCAGATGGCTCATTCATTACAAAACCCACTGATATTGCCAACTACTATAAGGATTTTTAAAAATGGCATGATTAGCAAACTTAGGCATGACATGCCAGCAACAAACACTGACACTACACATCCAAGTATATGAAAGACAAGCATTGTAATTTTTAATTCCGTAAAGTAAGTGTAGAAGAGGTGAAATAATTATTGTTGTCTATCAACAATGACAAGCCACCGGGGTCTGACAACTTAGATGGAAAATTATTAGGATAATAGCGGATTTGCCATATCTTAAATTTAAGCCTAGTAGAAAGTGTGTGCCCTCAGGCCTGGAGGGAAGCAAAATATATTCCCCTACCTAAGGATAGTAAAACCCCCTTTATTGGCTCAAATAGCCGATCAATCAGCCTGTTACCAACCCTTTGGAAACTTTTGGAAAAAAATTGTGTTTGACCAGATACAATGCTATTTTACAGTACATAAATTGACAACAGACTTTCAGGAAGCTTATAGGGAAGGATGTTCAACATGAACAGCACTTACACAAATTGATGATAAAGAGATCGTGAGGGGCTGTTTTGTTAGACTTCAGTGTGGCTTTTGACATGATCTATCATAGTCTGCTGCTGGAAAAACTTATGTGTTATGGCTTTACACCCCCTGCTATATTGTGGATACAGAATTACCTGTCTAACAGAACACAGAGGGTGTAGTTATAAGGATGCGTCTCCACGAAAATTCAGGTCAAATCAGGAATTCCCCTGGGCAGCTATCTAGGCCCCTTACTTTTTTCAATCTTCACTAATGACATGCCACTGAATTTGAATAAAACCAGTGTGTCTATGTATGCGGATGACTCAACACTCTACATGTCAGCTACCACTGCAACACTTAACAAAGAGCTGGAGTTAGTTTCAGAATGGGTGGCAAGGAATAAATTAGTCCTAAATATTTCAAAAACTCAAACCATTGTATTTGTGATCAATTGAAGTGGATTTAACAAGTGACATCAACAAGGGATCGTAGCTTTCACCTGGATTAGGGCTGTTACAGTGACCATATTACCGCCACCCGATGGTCACGAGTGATGACCACGGTCAAATTCCACACAACTGTTTAGTCAGGGTAACTAGTCTTCTCCAAAACTGTGCTCTGATGCTGCTGATGGTCATTAGTAGCCTACCAAACTCGCTAACTACCTGGCAGTGTTGCCAACTTATCGATTTTGTCGCTATATTTAGTATTTAGTATTCAGACCCCGCTAGCGACACATTTTTTAAAAAGTGACTAGCGACAAATCTAGCGACTTTTTCTGGTGTTATTGGAAACTTTTGGAGACTCTGATATGAAAGCACGTATAGGTCTTACTCTTCTCAACGAGCAGCGGGTGCTGCCGTGGGCCCCACCCCCGTCCCAAAGCACTCACTGGCGGCCCAGTCCTCGCACAGCAGTCCCTCCCAGCTGCAGTCAGAGCAGGAGATGCTCACCCCTCCGCGTCAAGACTGCAAATGAATCGCGCATGCGGGAAGACGCTTGTGGCTGATCCAGCCCTGGTTTACATTAAAAACATTTTTTTAACCTGAATTAGGGCCAGCCTAGTTACCATAATTTTCTCACATTGCCATTGACAGTTTTTTCTATTGTCTCTTTTTGGTCCATTTAGATTGTTAATGTAGATTGTATACACGTTTTTTTTTAAATGTTATAGTTAAAACTTTTCATGTTTTACTGTGACTTGTTGTAGGCTCCTAAGCGGACCACAAGGTTAAAAACCAAACCAAATTAAGAAAAGTAAACAAAAAAAATAATAATAAGAAATAAAAAATTAAGTAAAAAACTAAGTAACTCCGCCAGAGTGTCTCTATAAGGTCACTTTTGCCTGTCCCAAGCCTGGATAAAGGAGGATGGTTGGAATTGTGACATAAAAAAACAAGAATAGACAGAAGAAAGTTCATTTGTAGTTCTAAAACATATTTAGGGTATTTTTTATTGACTTTTTGTCTCTCACATGTGATTCCTCTCTCCTACAGCGTCCATCACAATTACATACACATAGCAAATTATGCAAATTAGGTGATGACGTCATTTAGCGACTTCTAGTGACTTTTAGAACAGCCAATAACTAGTTTCCTTACTGAGGATTTGGCAACACTGCTACCTGGTACTCAGCACTCCATTGTCCCTCCAATCACTCTAACATCAATGCCAATTTGATCAAAAATCTAATGAACAATTCATGAGAGCCCATTAGCTCATCTTGCCAAACATTTATATAGGATATGCAATTGCATGAGATAACAGAGTTTTGATGGCCTCTATTAAAAAGAGGATCCCATCAGCTTATATTTATTTCTCAACTTTCCTAATTTTAAGCACATTGCTTCTCTTTACAACATGAGTATAGCATATCTGGCTGGCATGAAAATGAACCACGGGAAAGAGTCCTCCATTCGCTATTTAAGTGCATAGATGATGTATCTTTTCCCCATATTCCGAGACAGGTGCATCATAATGGTACATTCTAAATCAAAACTAATTTCACACATTTATTATATGTAAATAATATAATATAATAATAATATATGCCATTTAGCAGACGCTTTTATCCAAAGCGACTTACAGTCATGTGTGCATACATTCTACGTATGGGTGGTCGCGGGAATCGAACCCACTACCCTGGCGTTACAAGCGCCATGCTCTACCAACTGTGCTACAGAAGACGATATTAAATCAAGAATATCACGCCTTTTTTTGTGACTTCAAATCATAGTTGCACACCTCATGTAGCCTAGCCCATAGTCCTATATGTTTTGACAAGGTTTGTATCACAACTAAAGTGGCCAAATAACTTCTCAAATTAAGCACATTAATCCGCTTTACAACCGGTGTAGAGCCTAACTGGCATTCACAGGCGGCGCGTGAGTTTCAAGTTTGGGAAATAGAAATTCCACCATAAAAAAAAATCACCTTTATAATAAAGCACTACATGCATAATAGCATTTGTGGTCATTTTTGAGAATGGTGTTTTCCCGCTAATTGATTGCATTTGGGAACAGCAGCTCTTATTACCTAATGTCGTGTGCACATTGCTGCAATAGCCTTAGTTTATCAACATTTTAAACTAAACATTCTAAACATTCAATCTACACAATTCTCCATAATGACAAAGCAAAAACAGGTTTAGACATTTTTGCAAATGTATAAAACAAAAATGAAATATCACATTTACATAAGCATTCAGACCCTTTACTCAGAAGCACCTTTGGTAGCTATTATAGCCTTGAGTCTTCTTGGTATGACGCTACAAGCTTGGCACACCTGTATTTGTGGAGTTTCTCCCATTCTTCTCTGCAGATCCTCTCAAGCTCTGTCAGGTTGGAAGGGGAGCGTCACTGCACAGCTTTTTTTCAGGTCGCTCCAGAGAGGTTCGATAAGGTTAATGTCCGGGCTCTGGCTGGGACATTCCATGATATTCAGAGACTTGTCCCAAAGCCACTCCTGTATTGTATTGGCTGTGTGCTTAGGGTTGTTGTCCTGTTGGAAGGTGAACCGTCACCCTAGTCTGAGGTCCTGAGTGCTCTGGGACAGGTTTTCATCAAGGATCTCTCTGTACTTTGCTCCGTTCATCCTTCCCTCGATGCTGACTAGTGTCTGCCGCTGAAAAACATCCCCACAGCATGATACTGCCACCACCATGCGTCACCGTAGGGATGGTGCCAGGTTTCAACCAGACGTGACGCTTAACATTCAGGCCAAAGAGTTCAATCTTGGTTTCATCAGACCAGAGAATCTTGTTTCTCATGGTTCGAGAGTCCTTTAGGTGCCTTTTGGAAAACTTCAAGCGGGCTGTCATGTGCCTTTTACTGAGAAGTGGCTTCCGCCTGGCAACTCTGACATAAAGGCCTGATTGGTGGAGTGATGTAGAGATGGTTGTTCTTCTGGAAGATTCTTCCATCTCCACAGAGGAACTCTGGACCTCTGTCACAGAGTGACCATTGGGTTATCTCCGTGACCAAGGGACCCTTCTCCCCAATTGCTGAGTTTGGCCAGTGGTTCCAAACTTCTCCCATTTAAGAATGATGGAGGCCACTGTTCTTGGGGACCTTCAATGCTGCAGAATATTATTTGGTAACTGTTTTCACTTGTCATTATGGGGTATTGTGTGTAGACTGAGCAGGAATATTTTTTGGTAACTGTTTTCACTTGTCATTATGGGGTATTGTGTGTAGACTGAGCAGGAATATTTTTTGGTAACTGTTTTCACTTGTCATTATGGGGTATTGTGTGTAGACTGAGCAGGAATATTTTTTGGTAACTGTTTTCACTTGTCATTATGGGGTATTGTGTGTAGACTGAGCAGGAATATTTTTTGGTAACTGTTTTCACTTGTCATTATGGGGTATTGTGTGTAGACTGAGCAGGAATATTTTTGGTAACTGTTTTCACTTGTCATTATGGGGTATTGTGTGTAGACTGAGCAGGAATATTTTTGGTAACTGTTTTCACTTGTCATTATGGGGTATTGTGTGTAGACTGAGCAGGAATATTTTTTGGTAACTGTTTTCACTTGTCATTATGGGGTATTGTGTGTAGACTGAGCAGGAATATTTTTGGTAACTGTTTTCACTTGTCATTATGGGGTATTGTGTGTAGACTGAGCAGGAATATTTTTTGGTAACTGTTTTCACTTGTCATTATGGGGTATTGTGTGTAGACTGAGCAGGAATATTTTTGGTAACTGTTTTCACTTGTCATTATGGGGTATTGTGTGTAGACTGAGCAGGAATATTTTTTGGTAACTGTTTTCACTTGTCATTATGGGGTATTGTGTGTAGACTGAGCAGGAATATTTTTTGGTAACTGTTTTCACTTGTCATTATGGGGTATTGTGTGTAGACTGAGCAGGAATATTTTTTGGTAACTGTTTTCACTTGTCATTATGGGGTATTGTGTGTAGACTGAGCAGGAATATTTTTGGTAACTGTTTTCACTTGTCATTATGGGGTATGTGTGTAGACTGAGCAGGAATATTTTTGGTAACTGTTTTCACTTGTCATTATGGGGTATTGTGTGTAGACTGAGCAGGAATATTTTTGGTAACTGTTTTCACTTGTCATTATGGGGTATTGTGTGTAGACTGAGCAGGAATATTTTTTGGTAACTGTTTTCACTTGTCATTATGGGGTATTGTGTGTAGACTGAGCAGGAATATTTTTTGGTAACTGTTTTCACTTGTCATTATGGGGTATTGTGTGTAGACTGAGCAGGAATATTTTTTGGTAACTGTTTTCACTTGTCATTATGGGGTATTGTGTGTAGACTGAGCAGGAATATGTTAAAATAAGGCTGTAACGTAACAAAATGTGGAAAAAGTGAAAGGGTCTGAATACTTTCCAAAGGCACTGTATATCATAACATTCACTCATCAATTCTTACATTCCTACGTTCCATTACTTTTCTCTTTCCAGCACAGTTGGAAAAAACAATTGGACCAACGGAAGGAAGCTGGTGACCAGCTTGACCATATCATAGCCTAGAATTTAAAAACCTCCTACTCGTGGATTTATTTGCCCCTTTAGGGAGGGTTCATCATTTGAGCTATAAAAATGATATTATGGTCTTGTATCCTCCAGACCTACTCAATGAATAACCAACTATAGCTTCAAACAATGTTCAACATTCTTTATTTTTCTTAAGGAATTGTATTAATTTACTGTTATAGATATATCATCAACATGAAGGGCTGTTGTCATTGGACTTGTTGCATAGGGCACCTTTTGAACAATAATTGAGATTCTGTACACTTGCCCTCAGTGGAATATACCATGGTAAAATCCAATGTGAAAGAAATGCGATTTGATTGTATATCACGTGCTCGCATTTTTTGGAAATGCTTAGATTGTTAAAGATAATGTCCTCCACTGGGTGGCAGTAAAAGTCATGAAATAATCACACAATTTTACATTTGAGTCATTTAGCAGATGCTCTTATCCAGAGCGATTTACAGTAAGTTGTAAGTCAAACCCACAACCCTGGTGTTGCAAGCTCCACGCTCTACCAACTGAGCCACACGGGACCACCCATTACACCAGGATGAAATCAGACATGATGTGTAATACATGATCTACATACTCTATGCAACAGTCTCGGTCTATAATGAAGCAGGAAGAAGAATAAAAGCCACAGCACTGACGTTCTTTAAATGTCACATTTAATGAGTTTCACCACTGTACTTCAAATCTACACTTTTAGAAACCAGCCATTTTTCCCAACACACATGTGAGCACATCCGAGGAGTCAATTCCGGTCTCAACTTCACATTGGCTTTAAGGTCCTTGTAAGCAGAGCTTTATAGATATATTTATCGTAAATTGTATTCAAATTACATTACCTCTGAGTATAAACTTTAAATGTCTTATAAAATGTGTGACAGCACATCTATCCAAATTTTGCCCAAATATCAGTTGCAGAGTTCAAGTTAGTCTGCGTTATTTTTTGTACACATTTAAAATTAGCATCAGTGGGTTTTTGTACTTCATTTCAACAAAAAATCTCTTGAAGAAAAGATACTAGCATGTTCACATACATATTACACAGGGAAACGGGGGGGGGTCATAGCCTATCAAATATATGACTCAATGTCAACTAACAGTCTGTAATTGCTTGGCTAATGATTGGGCCTTTTAATACAATGACATGATAGGATGGATCCCACCTCTGGTAGATTTTAAATCGTTTTTCAAATGAGTGAAGAAGAAACTTGCGCGTTTTTGATTTATTTCAATATAAAAGCTGGAAGGGACATTCAAGTTTTATTTGTAATTCTCCACATGAAATGATAAACTTGTGGAGGTAGACAAACTAAGTAATTGAGCTCAAGAGGTAGAGACCAACATTGTGATTCCTTTATATACATATAAACACAATAGTAAAGTGTTTCTCTAAGGTAAAAGAAATAATAATATAATAATAATAATAGTAGTATAATAATAATAAGAAAAAGCCTTCTACTTCAATATATCCACAGCTCTGCAGTACACACAAGACACAATTAACATAATTGGTTATGTGTTTTTTCATTTTGTTTTCTGAATCATTTTTGTTTTGGATTATATTTGTCTTCTACACACTCTAGTACAGGGGAAAACAAATGAAAGACCAAATAAAATATATACATTTATATGCAAGTCTCAAAAATAAAATAAAATGCACAGCCCTAAAAATGTGCAGGCTAATACACCTTCTATACAGCAGTATTGTTTTGAGTTTTAATTTCTTTGTTTTTTTCCCTCCATTGTAGATTTAGTTTTAAATCTATTCGTTTTTTGAATGTATTTACATATCATATTCTGTGAATCATGAGAAAGCATTCCTTAGAATGTTGATTGAAAGAACTAAAAAATAATAATCAAAAAATATATTAAATTGTTTTCTTCTGAGAGTTTATTTTATTGGCGTAGGTGCAGGTGTGGTTAACATGAAACATTGCTTTGGGGAGTGAGGCTTAAAGTAGACCTAATATATCTATTTATCACACGTATAAGCAACACACACACACCCCTCTGGTTGGAACCCTACGGAAATTAATGAATGTCTTCGAGGAATGGCAACATCCCCTCGTATCATCAAACATCTATTTTTTTAAATCTTGGTTTCGCTTTCTCTATAGAATAATTTCATTATTTTGGTTTGGCTGATCTCCTATTATTTTGCTTGTCTGTCTTCAACTAGGTATGTATTGACAGAACATGGATATACAGTGTATGGTAGGACTATTCAGCAGACATGGTAGGGGAACCAGTGAATGTCTGTATCCTTTATTCTCTTAACATGCCTGTTCATATGGTACAGTATGTCTAACAGCAGATTACTTGAATTCGGTCTCTCAGAGTCTCCAGAGAGAAAATGTAACGACCAAGTAGCACCCCAACATGGCCTTCTTGTTACTGTAGCACAAAACATGTGCAGAATACCACAACATCAATATGTACCCTAAACTACTGCCTCTCTGTCCCCCGTCATGCTACAGTACTTCAGCTCTCAGTGGCTCTTCACACTAATAGTCTATTCTTTGAAGCAACCACATTCCAGGGTTACCTCATTTTACCCAGATAATACTGACACAGTGCCATACTTCCACATGCCCACATTTGGGTTAGCTGTGCCATGTGAGGGGTTCTCGCCATATGTATCGCAACCAAGTGGCATGCAGAGCACACATCTCTTCACAAATACTGACCTCTAACCCAGGGGACAGACAGCAGGCATAGAACAAACAGCAATGGAGCAGAAAAAAATGTAACAAAAAAACAGACAATGAAACCCTCTGACTATACTGTTTAACAGTACACTACAAATAAATAAAAAGCTTTATTTCTAATTGAAAGCTATGATTTCTCAGGAGGGGGGTTAGCTAGCGTGAGTAGGTACAGTCTTAAATCTCGTTCTATATTTAAAAACAACACCCATACCGGACCCCGTTTCCCTCCTTTAATAAATAAGTGATGACTATGCATGTATGGAAGTGGATGGGAGCTGTGCGTTGCCCTCTGGGACTGCAGGCAGAGACTATGAGGACTCTCTGTAGCATACTACCTCTGTCTCATCCCTGGCTTTACACACACTTTCAAGCCCACGAGGGTGGCCCTTATACCACCTCTGCACAATGTTTGTATGCACATGTGTGTGTGCATTCATTAGTGGGTTTGCATCTACAGAACAGTGTGGGTATACACTTGTATACATAGCACACTCTAAAAGTCCCTCCATAACCCAGTCAGCAGTGGTTGGTTGGGTTCATTTTAAAACTTCATAGTTAGTATTACAGTACACACACAGTGGACATCGCTAGTCCTAGAATCCAGTGAAATGCTACGCAGGGTGGGGGTTTCTTCTTGTTGTCCTCAGTAGTCCAGCGCGGGCCATGGGCAGGGTCGTGGCCCAGACAGCAGCTATTCCCACACCAGGGGGGACGGGGGCATCTCAGAGGGCTGGGCCACAGTGGAACTGTCAGGGAGAGACGAGAGAGAAACAGTGAGGGAGATGAGTGAAAGAAAGAACAAAAGAGGACACAGAGAGATGAGGGGACAGGGAGAGATGGAAAGGTATGGTCAGTCACTGGCACTGCCGCAGCACCACTTTCTGTTTAGTGAGCAGCATGCATCTACTGCAGAGGAAAAAGCAATTAACTAATGCACCAAATCCTTAACAATAACTCTCAGGATGTTGGCTGGCTGGAGGCAGGAGCGAAACTCACAAATCAGATATTTTAAGCAGGGTAATAACAAGCTGCAAGGAGAAAGACACTTTATTGGCTGCCAGTGAGGAAAGCTGACCAATGGAATGGACTGTTACTGTTCTCATTGTGACACAGGAGGACACAGGTACCAAGGTGTGGCAGGCAGATCAGGTAAGAGAAAGGAAGCTGACATGCTCACAGGACCAGGTCAAGTCGGGTAAATGTCGTCTAACAAGCTATCAAGTTTCTAAGAAGTGGTTAGCTTTCAAACTAGCTCAATTACAAAAATACAAACAACGAGGAATCCGGTGGTATCCACCGGCAGAGGCCTCTAGTTTTACCTGATAAAGCTTTTGAAAGCGGCTGACTGGGGGTTGATGCAGAGCGGCACTCTGTTCCCCTTCTGCTGCTCCAGGATGAACTGGTGAATGATCTCTGTGGAAGACAGAGACAGGCTCAGGGAGACGAACCCAACACACTCTTTACAGTTACACTGAGTTTCACAGTAAGGTTTTTAACCAGGGTTGACTTATTGTATCATACAGTATTTACTGCTTGTTTGAAACTATTTCGAAGTGTGGATCTTCACTTAGAAATAACCAGGGTATTTATTTTGAAATCCCATGGTAAAATGGTAGTTGTACAACTGACTAGGTATCCCCCTTTACAACTGACTACGTATCCCCCTTTACAACTGACTAGGTATCCCCCTTTACAACTGACTAGGTATCCCCCTTTACAACTGACTAGGTATCCCCCTTTACAACTGACTAGGTATCCCCCTTTACAACTGACTAGGTATCCCCCTTTACAACTGACTAGGTATCCCCTTTACAACTGACTAGGTATCCCCCTTTACAACTGACTAGGTATCCCCCTTTACAACTGACTAGGTATCCCCCTTTACAACTGACTAGGTATCCCCCTTTACAACTGACTAGGTATCCCCTTTACAACTGACTAGGTATCCCCCTTTACAACTGACTAGGTATCCCCCTTTACAACTGACTAGGTATCCCCCTTTACAACTGACTAGGTATCCCCCTTTACAACTGACTAGGTATCCCCCTTTACAACTGACTAGGTATCCCCCTTTACAACTGACTAGGTATCCCCCTTTCCCTTTTAGTTGCATTACAATGATCTACTGATTACTTCGCTTCATTGGGATTCATTAAAACAAGCTTTGTTGCCTAGCTACGAATTAGGACCAGGTAAATAGTTGAAATAACTACCAGACAGGAAGGAAGAGGAAAGGGAGGGAGAAGTAGGATGAGGGAGAAGGAGAAGGGAGGAAGGCCAGGTTTATTTCGACCATCCACCAGAGTAAGCCTGCGTTTAGTAGACATCCTCACTAATACCTGCTGACAGAACAGGCCACCACTGATCTGGCTCTCCCCGCAGAGAGAGAGAGGAGGGAGGGTGGGTGAGGAAGAGAGAGGCTGAGAGAGAACAAACATCTAAACGAGAGGGAGTGCTTCTAGGGATGTGACTAAAGGCGTCAGCAAGCTTCAGTTTAACTGGCGCCTAGCCGAACTCTGCAAGTGTACCGAACAAGTGTGCTCGCATACTCCCTTAAAAGACCTTCACTTGAAAAACTAGAAAAAATAGGCAATAGTACTGTTTATCCATTTTGAGACGCCAGTATACACTTCCTCAGAATAGTCCGTATTAATGTAGCATAACTCAAGAAATCTGTCATTCATTTTGACGTTTTTGCAGAGGTGATTGTCATGAAGTTGGCCTGGGGGATAGGTTTATGACTGTCATAAATACCTCTTCCCCCCTTTTCTCTTCTCTAACCTACTGAGGTTACATTTAAAAACCCCTTGGTTAACATAGAGAGTCTGGGAACATTAGTATGTGCGGCGAAATTAACTATATTCTAGTAATCTGAACAATTGAACATATGCAGTGGTACTTAATGAATATGATGTCAGTTCGGTTGTCATCTGAGACATTCTCATCAATGATAAGATGACATAAACTCCACAATGGAAAGTCTATACAGAGTTATCAGATTCACATGGAATTGTTGTTCAATTTAAATGTTTGAATATGAAATTATTTGTGATGGGATGAAATGTGATTTTAGCTTCTAAAATGTGAGATTTGGATTTTCATAAGATAGGGCTGCTCAATCAGTGGCCCTCCCCTGTGAAGGGACAAAGGCTGTAAAACTTTTCAAACACACCCTCCTCTTCCTTCCTATATAAGCTCTTGACTACAACATAACTATCTGTTCCACGGATGTGAGATGACGATCCCATGTCAGAATGGTTCAGAAAAAAATATAGAACGAAGCCAACATCAGCATGAGCTTTGGTTGCGAACGGTATGAACTTTGAACTCTTATTCACGACAGAAGTGATACCTCCTAGCCATTGAGTTAGCAACCGCAGCTGCAAACGCAGGTTAGGAAGGAACAGACAGAGTATCCCATCTACCACACAAAGGCGTTCTACCACACAACGACGTTACTACAACTTATTCAAGTGACCACCAGAGACATTCTTCAAAGGACAAAGGACTCGGTTTGGCAACACGGCCTTCCATCTACCACCAACCTACTGAAGCGCAGCTCACAGTAAATATTTATTGCATTTTCCTTTTCCAAATGGGCGGTAAATTTAGAATGCATAAGATACTGTATTTACGATAGCACAGCTTCTCCCCTTTGTTCCTCAGTCTTCCCGCTCCTTCACTCAAACCCAGCCCCTTTTCCTTTGTGTAACAAGCTGTCATATCTGTTCCGCCCTCTAGGGACGTTTCCTATGACGTAAAGAATTCTCCATGTATAATTAATTATGTGTATGTGTAATTCTGTGTGATTAGTTAGGTATTTAGTAAATAAATAATTAAACCCAAGTTTGTATTGCTGATTCAACTTGTTAGCCAGGATTCTTGCAGATAACCAAGAATTTACAACTTTCAGAATATGAGACTGAAGTAGGATGACGATTAATGTTGACTGCTATTGATGTAAAATATTGCTAAATCTTTAAGAGTTTATTCGGAAGATAACAGCTCTATAAATATTATTTTGTGGTGCCCGACTCTCTAGTTAATTACATTTCCTTGATTAGCTCAATCAGGTGATATTAATTACAGAGAAATTATTTTATAGAATAGCATGTCATAGCAATTAATCCGGCATAGCCAAAGACACAACAAGATTTTAGATGCTCAATTTTACATCTAACTAAGATGTTTGGTGCAGTATTTCTCACTTAAAAGATACGCATCAAAACAAGTTGTCTCTCATTGTATGACAACAAAGACTATTGAAGAATCCCTACTGTTGACCAATCACTGACAAAGGGGCGTAGACTTCGGCTACAGACTTATGTTATCATAATATATGCACAAACTCTTCCGAACTGTTTCGGCTGGGAAGCATGAGGACGCCTTAACATACAGAGGCATGATCTGCACATGGTCTCAGGGCTGATTGGATTAAATTAGGACCTCAGGTGTCTGTAAAGCTGCCAGTTTCACAATAATTGTGGTACGAGGTTAAGTTGGGATAAGACTTTCACCATGTAAGCAATGGATGAATGTCTATTTATCACCCATTGAACCCATTAGCTTTAGCTAAAGCTGCCTCTCTTTGTAAACGCAGTGGAAAAACAGAACCGGGTAACATGAAGGGAATAACAATGGATGAGCTAGATAGGCTAAAACAGAGGCTAAAACAGAGGCTAAAACAGAGGATAAAACAGAGGCTAAAACAGAGGCTAAAACAGAGGCTAAAACAGAGGCTAAAACAGAGGCTAAAACAGAGGCTAAAACAGAGGATAAAACAGAGGCTAAAACAGAGGATAAAACAGAGGCTAAAACAGAGGCTAAAACAGAGGCTAAAACAGAGGCTAAAACAGAGGATAAAACAGAGGCTAAAACAGAGGCTAAAACAGAGGCTAAAACAGAGGCTAAAACAGAGGATAAAACAGAGGATAAAACAGAGGCTAAAACAGAGGCTAAAACAGAGGCTAAAACAGAGGATAAAACAGAGGATAAAACAGAGGATAAAACAGAGGATAAAACAGAGGATAAAAACAGAGGCTAAAACAGAGGCTAAAACAGAGGATAAAACAGAGGATAAAAACAGAGGCTAAAACAGAGGCTAAAACAGAGGCTAAAACAGAGGATAAAACAGAGGATAAAAACAGAGGCTAAAACAGAGGCTAAAACAGAGGCTAAAACAGAGGCTAAAACAGAGGATAAAACAGAGGATAAAACAGAGGCTAAAACAGAGGCTAAAACAGAGGCTAAAACAGAGGATAAAACAGAGGCTAAAACAGAGGATAAAAACAGAGGCTAAAACAGAGGATAAAACAGAGGCTAAAACAGAGGCTAAAACAGAGGATAAAACAGAGGCTAAAAACAGAGGCTAAAACAGAGGATAAAACAGAGGCTAAAACAGAGGCTAAAACAGAGGCTAAAACAGAGGCTAAAACAGAGGATAAAACAGAGGCTAAAACAGAGGCTAAAACAGAGGCTAAAACAGAGGATAAAACAATAAAAACAAAACTTGAAAGGGCTAATTCCCACAGCAAAACTCTGCACTCTGCTGGTTGGTGGACAGACTCACCTTTGACCTGTCTGACGGAGGTCAGATTCTTCTCAAAGCCATCGTCGAACTTGGGTGTGGTGACGGGCTCGAAGTCGCTGGTGTAGACGCGACCAGAGGAGGTGGTGTAGCAGCACTTACACATACAGGTGTGGTACCTCAGTCTGCCCTCGTCCAGGTAGGGATGGGCCAGGGCATCCTTCGCTGAAATCCGCTTTGACTGGGGAGGGCCAAACACACACTGATGTATACAGACTACACACACTGATGTACACAGACTACACACACTGATGTACACAGACTAATGTACACAGACTACACACACTGATGTATACAGACTACACACACTGATGTATACAGACTACACACACTGATGTACACAGACTACACACACTGATGTACACAGACTAATGTACACAGACTACACACACTGATGTACACAGACTACACACACTGATGTACACAGACTACACACACTGATGTACACAGACTACACACACTGATGTATACAGACTACACACACTGATGTACACAGACTACACACACTGATGTACACAGACTAATGTACACAGACTACACACACTGATGTACACAGACTACACACACTGATGTACACAGACTACACACACTGATGTATACAGACTACACACACTGATGTACACAGCCTACACACACTGATGTACACAGACTAATGTACACAGACTACACACACTGATGTACACAGACTACACACACTGATGTACACAGACTACACACACTGATGTACACAGACTACACACACTGATGTACACAGACTAATGTACACAGACTACACACACTGATGTACACAGACTACACACACTGATGTACACAGACTAATGTACACAGACTACACACACTGATGTACACAGACTACACACACTGATGTACACAGACTACACACACTGATGTACACAGACTACACACACTGATGTAATACATACAGGACTATGAAATCACTCCAAATCAAATGGTCTGTTTAATAAAGTGTTTGCAGTCTCTCATAAACAACAGGCTACTGCACATTTTGAGGACACCACACATTAAAACTAGACCTTGGAATCAAATCAAATCAGCCTCAACTGAATAACCAACTGACTAGTCAGCAATATCCCACTGACAGGTGCCAGACTTTGAAACGAAGGGGGAGAAAAACTGGTCTGGATAAAGATGTCTGAAAAGAAAGGTCTGCTTATTTCCACATTACAGATATCCATGAGACAACCCTGTATTCAGTAGGCCCTGATAACTCAATGTTTTTGGCCCCCATTATTACCATGTGTCAGACTCCTATTAACCTGTTAGTGACAGAGCTTCATCTTATTTTCCCAAGCAGTCAGAAGATGCCATTAAACACCACCGTGTGTGATCTGTCAACTCTAGCTTCTAGTAGGGTTTCTTCACACACACACACACACACACACACACACACACACACACACACACACACACACACACACACACACACACACACACACACACACACACACACACACACACACACACACACACACACACACACACACACACACACACACACACACACACACACACATTCATGTTTTTAATAATCTCCTAAGTGAATGAATAAATAAATATGTGGGTCGGGGGAGAGAAGGCGGCAAAGTTAATCAACCTCTCTTTGTTTATAAGACAGTGAATAAGCGTCAACGGGTCAGCATAGAGGTTTTGGACTTGGAGACATTTGCACTGGGGGAACAGTCTTACATGCTGGCTGTTCATCACCCTGGATTGGCCACTGGCCAGAGGTGAAAGCCTGCCATTGAAGGAAATTTCATTCAACCCAAAGTTGGATTGTTGATTACATTCAGTGACAATAGTGTCTAGGGTTACCACCACCTTCCCCATGTTCCCTTTGTTCAGAATCGACACCCTAGGATGTTGAATTCATATGTGTATTGTAGTTGACTGTACTGTACTGTACAGAAGTGATGCAAAAACTGTCTGTGTAACATAAGGTATACTCATACGTTTTAGGAAAATAATGATTCAGTCAGAAAGCCAAAAAGCTGCTTCAGTCTGTGTAAGTAGGAGCCAAAACTCTTGAGTAGAGTACTTTTTTACATCTCTACATATGGTGTCCAATCTGCAGGCCATTTAGCCATTGAACCATTACTTGTAATGAGGAGATTATTTTTGTTTCTTTTCTTTGGTGAGGCAGAAATTGCATCCTATTACTGTGGAGTATAACAGTCTGTTTCCCAACAGGCAGTCAGGCGCACGCAGGAACACACACACACACACACACACACACACACACACACACACACACACACACACACACACACACACACACACACACACACACACACACACACACACACACACACACACACACACACACACACACACACACACACACACACACACACACACACACACAACTCACCGGATCGAACACAAGCATCCTGCACAGGAGGTGGACAGCTTCGTGGGTGGCCTGGCTGGACAGGGTGTACAGGACAGGAAGGGATGGCTGCAGAGACAGGAAATCTCATACAGTCAGTCAAATAGTCACACGGACAGTCAACTTAACCAAATAAAGCTTTTCAATGCTGGCCTTGTTTTTATTACATTGGGATTTTAAGAACTGTGAAAACACCTTGGATAATGATATCATGAATTGTACATTCAACATGACAGTTTTGACACTCAGAAGATACATCTACCTGGTAGTACTAATTTTGTACAGCACCAAAAAACATGACAAATCAAATCAAATTTTATTTGTCACATACACATGGTTAGCAGATGTTAATGCGAGTGTAGCGAAATGCTTGTGCTTCTTAGTTCCGACAATGCAGTAATAACCAACAAGTAATCTAACTAACAATTCCAAAACTACTGTCTTATACACAGTGTAAGGGGATAAAGAATATGTACATAAGGATATATGAATGAGTGATGGTACAGAGCAGCATACAGTAGATGGTATTGAGTACAGTATATACATATGAGATGAGTATGTAGACAAAGTAAACAAAGTGGCATAGTTAAAGTGGCTAGTGATACATGTATTACATAAGGATGCAGTCGATGATGTAGAGTACAGTATATACGTATGCATATGAGATGAATAATGTAGGGTAAGTAACATTATATAAGGTAGCATTGTTTAAAGTGGCTAGTGATATATTTACATCATTTCCCATCAATTCCCATTATTAAAGTGGCTGGAGTTGTGTCAGTGTCAGTGTGTTGGCAGCAGCCACTCAATGTTAGTGGTGGCTGTTTAACAGTCTGATGTCCTTGAGATTGAAGCTGTTTTTCAGTCTCTCGGTCCCAGCTTTGATGCACCTATACTGACCTCGCCTTCTGGATGATAGCGGGGTGAACAGGCAGTGGCTCGGGTGGTTGATGTCCTTGATGATCTTTATGGCCTTCCTGTAACATCGGGTGGTGTAGGTGTCCTGGAGGGCAGGTAGTTTGCCCCCAGTGATGCTTTGTGCAGGCCTCACTACCCTCTGGAAAGCCTTACGGTTGAGGGCGGAGCAGTTGCCGTACCAGGCGGTGATACAGCCCGCCAGGATGCTCTCGATTGTGCATCTGTAGAAGATTGTGAGTGCTTTTGGTGACAAGCCGAATTTCTTCAGCCTCCTGAGGTTGAAGAGGCGCTGCTGCGCCTTCTTCATGACGCTGTCTGTGTGAGTGGACCAATTCAGTTTGTCTGTGATGTGTATGCCGAGGAACTTAAAACTTGCTACCCTCTCCACTACTGTTCCATCGATGTGGATAGGGGGGTGTTCCCTCTGCTGTTTCCATAACGTGATGTTATGTGACAATGGGAAAAAGTCAAGGGCTACTGCGTGCATATTGCAATGTGGATTCAATTGAATTGAGTGCTAGATCTTATCTGTGGCATCAAAGCCAGCCACAGCCAATGATTTTACAAATCTCTCCTTCACTTCCACATGTCTTCCACGCTGCTGCCAAAGGGATCCTTCAAATGATAGCTGTGTGCTTATCTCTACGAGGAGGTGGGCCCAGAAGAACAATGAGCAAGTTATTTTTACACTCTAATTATTTTCCCTGCCCCCAACCATCCCCTGCTCTCTCTCTCTCTCTCGCGCTCTTTCTCTCCCTCTCTGTCAAACTCAACAAAGTTGATTGAAAAAGCACACCGTTAATCGCTTGTTTTCCCTGATTAGGTTTTGCCGGTACGAGCAGATGCAAGCCCCGACTGGTGATTCACGCTCATCAGGATATGACTTTCTGTCACTCACACATTATTCCCTCCGTTGTGTTTCACCCAGCACAATCACCAAGGAGAGGAGAGGGGGACGAGAGCAGAGGAGAGGAGAAGGGGACGAGAGCAGAGGAGAGGAGAGCAGAGGAGAGCAGAGGGGGACGAGAGCAGAGGAGAGGAGAGGAGGACGAGAGCAGAGGAGAGGAGAGGGAGAGGAGAGCGAGAGGAGTGGAGAGGGGGACGAGAGCAGAGGAGAGGAGAGGGGGACGAGAGCAGAGGAGAGGAGAGGGGGGCGAGAGCAGAGGAGAGGAGAGGGGGACGAGAGGAGAGGGAGAGGAGAGCAGAGGAGAGGAGAGGGGGACGAGAGCAGAGGAGAGGAGAGGGGGACGAGAGCAGAGGAGAGGAGAGGGGGACGAGAGCAGAGGAGAGGGGGACGAGAGCAGAGGAGAGGAGAGGGGGACGAGAGCAGAGGAGAGGAGAGGGGACGAGAGCAGAGGAGAGGAGAGGGGGACGAGAGCAGAGGAGAGGAGAGGGGGACGAGAGCAGAGGAGAGGAGAGGAGAGGAGAGGAGAGGAGAGGAGAGGAGAGGGGGACGAGAGCAGAGGAGAGCAGAGGAGAGGGGGACGAGAGCAGAGGAGAGGGGGACGAGAGCAGAGGAGAGGAGAGGAGAGGGGGACGAGAGCAGAGGAGAGGAGAGGGAGACGAGAGCAGAGGAGAGGAGAGGGGGACGAGAGCAGAGGAGAGGAGAGGAGAGGAGAGGGGGACGAGAGCAGAGGAGAGGAGAGGAGAGGAGAGGGGACGAGAGCAGAGGAGAGGAGAGGGGGACGAGAGCAGAGGAGAGGAGAGGAGAGGGGTGACGAGAGCAGAGAGGAGAGGAGAGGAGAGGGGGACGAGAGCAGAGGAGAGGAGAGGAGAGGGGGACGAGAGCAGAGGAGAGGAGAGGAGAGGGGGACGAGAGCAGAGGAGAGGAGAGGAGAGGAGAGGAGAGGGACGAGAGCAGAGGAGAGGGGGACGAGAGCAGAGGAGAGGAGAGGAGAGGGGGACGAGAGCAGAGGAGAGGAGAGGAGAGGGGGACGAGAGCAGAGGAGAGCAGAGGGAGAGGGAGAGCAGAGGAGAGGAGAGCAGAGGAGAGGAGAGGGGGACGAGAGCAGAGGAGAGCAGAGGAGAGGGGGACGAGAGCAGAGGAGAGGAGAGGAGAGGGGGACGAGAGCAGAGGAGAGCGGAGAGAGGGAGAGGAGAGGAGAGGGGGATGAGAGCAGAGGAGAGCAGAGGAGAGGGGGACGAGAGCAGAGGAGAGGAGAGGAGAGGGGGACGAGAGCAGAGGAGAGAGAGAGAGGGGGACGAGAGCAGAGGAGAGGAGAGGAGAGGGAGAGGGGGACGAGAGCAGAGGAGAGCAGAGGGAGAGGAGAGCAGAGGAGAGGAGAGGGGGACGAGAGCAGATGAGAGGAGAGGAAGAGGAGAGCAGAGGAGAGGGGACGAGAGCAGAGGAGAGCAGAGGAGAGGAGAGGGGGACGAGAGCAGAGGAGAGGAGAGGGAGAGAGAGCAGAGGAGAGGAGAGGGGGACGAGAGCAGAGGAGAGGGGACGAGAGCAGAGGAGAGGAGAGGAGAGGGGGACGAGAGCAGAGGAGAGGAGAGGAGAGGGGGACGAGAGCAGGGAGAGGAGAGGGGGACGGGAGCAGAGGAGAGGAGAGGGGGACGAGAGCAGAGGAGAGGAGAGGAGAGGGGGACGAGAGCAGAGAGAGAGAGGAGAGGGGACGAGAGCAGAGGAGAGGAGGGGGAGAGAGAGGAGAGGAGAGGGGGGAGAGCAGAGGAGAGCAGAGGAGAGGGGGACGAGAGAGAGGGAGGACGAGAGGAGAGGAGAGGAGAGGAGAGGGGGAGAGAGCAGAGGAGAGGAGAGGGAGGGAGAGAGAGGAGAGGGGACGAGAGCAGAGGAGAGAGGGGGGGAGAGCAGAGGAGAGAGCAGAGGAGAGGGGGACGAGAGCAGAGGAGAGGAGAGGAGAGGGGGACGAGAGCAGAGGGAGAGGAGAGGAGGAGAGGCAGAGGAGAGGAGGGCAGAGGAGAGGAGAGGAGAGGGGGACGAGAGCAGAGGAGAGGAGAGGAGAGGAGAGGGGGACGAGAGCAGAGGAGAGGGGGAGAGGGGGAGAGAGAGAGGAGAGGAGAGGGGGACGAGAGCAGAGGAGAGAGAGGAGAGGGGGACGAGAGCAGAGGAGAGGAGAGGGGGACGAGAGCAGAGGAGAGGAGGGGGAGGGGGACGAGAGCAGAGGAGAGGAGAGGAGAGCAGGGGGAGAGAGCAGGGAGAGGAGAGGGGGAGAGCAGAGGAGAGGAGAGGAGAGGGGGACGAGAGCAGAGGAGAGGAGAGGGGGACGAGAGCAGAGGAGAGGAGAGGAGGGGGACGAGAGCAGAGGAGAGCAGAGGAGAGGGGGACGAGAGCAGAGGAGAGGAGAGGAGAGGGGGACGAGAGCAGAGGAGAGGAGAGGAGAGGAGAGGGGGACGAGAGCAGAGGAGAGGAGAGGGGGACGAGAGCAGAGAGAGAGAGGAGAGGAGAGGGGGACGAGAGCAGAGGAGAGAGGAGAGGGGGAGAGGGGACGAGAGCAGAGGAGAGGAGAGGGGGACGAGAGCAGAGGAGAGAGAGGAGAGGGGGACGAGAGCAGAGGAGAGAGGAGGGGGACGAGAGCAGAGGGAGAGGAGAGGGGGACGAGAGCAGAGGAGAGGAGAGGAGAGGGGGACGAGAGCAGAGGAGAGGAGAGGAGAGGGGGACGAGAGCAGAGGAGAGGAGAGGGGGACGAGAGCAGAGGAGAGGAGAGACGAGCAGAGGAGAGGAGAGGGGGACGAGAGCAGAGGAGAGGAGAGGAGAGGGGACGAGAGCAGAGGAGAGGAGAGGGGGACGAGAGCAGAGCAGAGGAGAGGAGAGAGAGGAGAGGAGAGGAGAGGGGGACGAGAGAGAGAGGCAGAGGAGAGGGGGAGAGGCAGAGGAGAGGAGAGGAGAGGGGGACGAGAGCAGAGGAGAGGGGGAGAGCAGAGGAGGGGGACGAGAGCAGAGGGAGGAGAGGAGAGGGGGACGAGAGCAGAGGAGAGGAGAGGAGAGGAGAGGGGGACGAGAGCAGAGGAGAGGAGAGGGGGAGAGCAGAGGAGAGCAGGGGGAGCAGAGAGGGGGAGGGGGAGAGCAGAGGAGAGGAGAGGAGAGGGGGGACGAGAGCAGAGGAGAGAGGGGAGAGCAGAGGAGAGGAGAGGGGACGAGAGCAGAGGAGAGAGGAGAGAGGAGAGGAGAGCAGAGGAGAGGGGGACGAGAGCAGAGGAGAGGAGAGAGAGGGGGACGAGAGCAGAGGAGAGAGGGGGAGAGGGGACGAGAGCAGAGGAGAGGAGAGGGAGAGGAGAGGGGGACGAGAGCAGAGGAGAGCAGAGGGAGAGAGAGAGGGGGACGAGAGCAGAGGAGAGGAGAGGGGGACGAGAGCAGAGAGCAGAGGAGAGGGGGACGAGAGCAGAGGAGAGGAGAGGAGAGGGGGACGAGAGCAGAGGAGAGAGAGGAGAGGGGGAGGAGAGCAGAGGAGAGGAGAGGAGAGGGGGGACGAGAGCAGAGGAGAGAGAGGAGAGGGGGACGAGAGCAGAGGAGAGGAGGAGGGGGACGAGAGCAGAGAGAGGAGAGGGGGACGAGAGGAGAGGAGAGGAGAGAGAGAGAGGAGAGAGAGAGAGGGGAGAGAGCAGGGGGAGAGCAGAGGAGAGGAGAGAGAGAGAGGGGGACGAGAGCAGAGGAGAGAGGAGAGGGGGACGAGAGCAGAGGAGAGGAGAGGGAGAGGAGAGCAGAGGAGAGGGGGAGAGAGGAGAGGAGAGCAGGGGAGGGAGAGAGAGCAGAGGAGAGGAGAGGGGGACGAGAGCAGAGGAGAGGAGAGGGGAGGAGAGCAGAGGAGAGGGGGAGAGGCAGAGGAGAGGGGGAGAGCAGAGGAGAGAGCAGAGAGAGAGGGGGAGCAGAGGAGAGGAGAGGGGGACGAGAGCAGAGGAGAGGAGAGGGGGACGAGAGCAGAGGAGGAGAGGGGACGAGAGCAGAGGAGAGGAGAGGGGACGAGAGCAGAGAGGAGAGGAGAGGGGGACGAGAGCAGAGGAGAGGGAGAGAGGAGAGAGGGGACGAGAGCAGAGGAGAGGAGAGGAGAGGGGGACGAGAGCAGAGGAGAGGAGAGGAGAGGGGGACGAGAGCAGAGGAGAGGAGAGAGCAGAGGAGAGGAGAGGGGGACGAGAGCAGAGGAGAGGAGAGGAGAGGGGGACGAGAGCAGAGGAGAGGAGAGGGAGAGGAGAGCAGAGAGGAGAGGAGGGAGAGGAGAGGAGAGCAGAGGAGAGGGGGACGAGAGCAGAGGAGAGCAGAGAGGAGGGGGACAGAGCAGAGGAGAGGAGAGGAGAGGAGGGAGAGGGGGACGAGAGCAGAGGAGAGCAGAGGAGAGGGGGACGAGAGCAGAGGAGAGGAGAGGGAGGGGGAGAGCAGAGAGGAGAGGGGGACGAGAGCAGAGGAGAGGAGAGGGGGACGAGAGCAGAGGAGAGGAGAGGAGAGGAGGGGGGGACAGAGAGCAGAGAGGAGAGGAGAGAGGAGAGGGGGACGAGAGCAGAGGAGAGCAGAGGAGAGGGGGACGAGAGCAGAGGAGAGGAGAGGAGAGGGGGACGAGAGCAGAGAGAGAGGAGAGGGAGGGACGAGAGCAGAGGAGAGGAGAGGGGGACGAGAGCAGAGGAGAGCAGAGGAGAGGAGAGGGGGACGAGAGCAGAGGAGAGGAGAGGAGAGGGGGACGAGAGCAGAGGAGAGCAGAGAGGGGGAGGAGAGCAGAGGAGAGGAGAGCAGAGGAGAGGAGGGACGAGAGCAGAGAGAGGAGAGGGCAGAGGAGAGGAGAGGAGGACGAGAGCAGGGGGAGAGCAGAGGAGAGGAGAGGGGGACGAGAGCAGAGGAGAGGAGAGGGAGAGGACGAGCAGAGGAGAGGAGAGGGGGACGAGAGCAGAGGAGAGGAGAGGAGAGGGGGGGGACAGAGCAGATGAGAGGAGAGGGGGACGAGAGCAGAGGAGAGGAGAGGGGGGGGAGCAGAGGCAGAGGAGAGGGGGACGGAGAGCAGAGAGAGAGAGGGAGAGGGGGAGAGCAGAGGAGAGGAGAGGGGGACGAGAGCAGAGGAGAGGAGAGGAGAGGGGGACGAGAGCAGAGGAGAGGAGAGGGGACGAGAGAGGAGAGCAGAGGAGAGGGGGACGAGAGCAGAGGAGAGGAGAGGGGGGGAGAGCAGAGGAGAGCAGAGGAGAGGAGAGGGGACGAGAGGGGGACGAGAGCAGAGGAGAGGAGAGGAGAGAGGGAGAGGGGGAGGAGAGCAGAGGAGAGCAGAGGAGAGGGGGACGAGAGCAGAGGAGAGGAGAGGAGGGGACGAGAGCAGAGGAGAGGAGAGAGGGGGGACGAGAGCAGAGGAGAGCAGAGGGAGAGGAGAGCAGAGGAGAGAGAGGGGGAGAGGAGAGGAGAGGAGAGGGGGGACGAGAGCAGAGGAGAGGAGAGGAGAGGAGAGGGGGACGAGAGCAGAGGGAGAGGAGAGGAGAGGAGAGGAGAGGGGGACGAGAGCAGAGGAGAGCAGAGGAGAGGGGGACGAGAGCAGAGGAGAGGAGAGGAGAGGGGGACGAGAGCAGAGGAGAGGGGGACAGAGCAGAGGAGAGGAGAGGGGGACGAGAGCAGAGGAGAGGAGAGGGGAGGGGGAGGAGAGCAGAGGAGAGGAGAGGAGAGGGGGACGAGAGCAGAGGAGAGGAGAGAGGGGGACGAGAGCAGAGGAGAGGAGAGGAGAGAGGGGACGAGAGCAGAGGAGAGGAGAGGAGAGGGGGACGAGAGCAGAGGAGAGGAGAGGGGGACGAGAGCAGAGGAGAGGAGGGGGAGAGAGAGAGGAGAGGAGAGGGGAGACAGAGGAGAGGAGAGGAGAGGGGGACAGAGCAGAGGAGAGGAGAGGGGGACGAGAGCAGAGGAGAGGAGAGGGGGACGAGAGCAGAGGAGAGGAGAGGAGAGGGGGACGAGAGCAGAGGAGAGAGAGGAGAGGGGGACGAGAGCAGAGGAGAGGAGAGGAGAGGGGGACGAGAGCAGAGGAGAGCAGAGGGGAGAGGAGAGCAGAGGAGAGGAGAGCAGAGGAGAGGAGAGGAGAGGAGAGGGGGACGAGAGCAGAGGAGAGGAGAGGGGGACGAGAGCAGAGGAGAGGAGAGAGAGAGGAGAGGAGAGGAGAGGGGGAGAGGAGAGAGAGGAGAGGAGAGGGGGACGAGAGCAGAGGAGAGCAGAGGAGAGGGGGACGAGAGCAGAGGAGAGGAGAGGAGAGGGGGACAGAGGAGAGCAGAGGAGAGCAGAGGAGAGGAGAGGGGGACGAGAGCAGAGGAGAGCAGAGGAGAGGAGAGGGGGACGAGAGCAGAGGAGAGCAGAGGGAGAGGAGAGCAGAGGAGAGGAGAGCAGAGGAGAGAGAGGAGAGGGGGACAGAGCAGAGGAGAGCAGAGGAGAGGGGGACGAGAGCAGAGGAGAGGAGAGGGGGACGAGAGCAGAGGAGAGGAGAGGGGAGAGAGCAGAGGAGAGGAGAGGAGAGGAGAGGAGAGGAGAGGGGACGAGAGCAGAGGAGAGGAGAGGGGGACGAGAGCAGAGGAGAGAGAGGGGGACGAGAGCAGAGGAGAGGAGAGGGGGACGAGAGCAGAGGAGAGGAGAGGAGAGGAGAGGGGGGGGAGAGGGGAGAGCAGAGGAGAGGAGAGGGGGACGAGAGCAGAGGGAGAGGAGAGAGAGGGGGACAGAGCAGAGGAGAGGAGAGGGGGACGAGAGCAGAGGAGAGGAGAGGGGGACGAGAGCAGAGGAGAGGAGAGGGGGAGAGAGCAGAGGAGAGGAGAGGGGGACGAGAGCAGAGGAGAGGAGAGGGGGACGAGAGCAGAGGGAGAGAGGGGGAGAGAGCAGAGGAGAGGAGAGGGGGATGAGAGCAGAGGAGAGGAGAGAGGAGAGGAGAGGAGAGGAGAGGAGAACGAGAGCAGAGGAGAGGAGAGGAGAGGAGAGGGGGACGAGAGCAGAGGAGAGGAGAGGAGAGGAGAGGAGAGGGGGACGAGAGCAGAGGAGAGCAGAGGAGAGGGGGACGAGAGCAGAGGAGAGGAGAGGAGAGGGGACGAGAGCAGAGGAGAGGAGAGGAGAGGCGAAGAGAGGGGGACGAGAGCAGAGGAGAGCAGAGGGAGAGGAGAGCAGAGGAGAGGAGAGGGGGACGAGAGCAGAGGAGAGCAGAGGAGAGGGGGACGAGAGCAGAGGAGAGGAGAGGAGAGGGGGACGAGAGCAGAGGAGAGGAGAGGAGAGGAGAGGGGGACGAGAGCAGAGGAGAGCAGAGGAGAGGGGGACGAGAGCAGAGGAGAGGAGAGGAGAGGGGGACGAGAGCAGAGGAGAGGAGAGGAGAGGAGAGGGGGACGAGAGCAGAGGAGAGGGGGACGAGAGCAGAGGAGAGGAGAGGGGGAGAGAGAGAGCAGAGAGAGGAGGAGAGGGGGACGAGAGCAGAGGAGAGGAGAGGAGAGGGGGGAGAGCAGAGGAGAGGAGAGGAGAGGGGGACGAGAGCAGAGGAGAGAGAGGAGAGAGGGGACGAGAGCAGAGGAGAGGAGAGGGGGACGAGAGCAGAGGAGAGGAGAGGGGGACGAGAGAAGAGCAGAGGAGAGGAGAGGAGAGGAGAGGGGGACGAGAGCAGAGGAGAGGAGAGGGGGACGAGAGCAGAGGAGAGGAGAGGAGAGGGGGACGAGAGCAGAGGAGAGCAGAGGAGAGGGGGACGAGAGCAGAGGAGAGGAGAGGAGAGGGGGACGAGAGCAGAGGAGAGCAGAGGAGAGGGGGACGAGAGCAGAGGAGAGGAGAGGAGAGGGGGACGAGAGCAGAGGAGAGCAGAGGGAGAGGAGAGCAGAGGAGAGGAGAGCAGAGGAGAGGAGAGGAGAGGAGAGGGGGACGAGAGCAGAGGAGAGGAGAGGGGGACGAGAGCAGAGGAGAGGAGAGGAGAGCGAGAGGAGAGGAGAGGAGAGGAGAGGAGAGGAGAGGGGGACGAGAGCAGAGGAGAGGAGAGGAGAGGGGGACGAGAGCAGAGGAGAGCAGAGGAGAGGGGGACGAGAGCAGAGGAGAGGAGAGGAGAAGGGGACGAGAGCAGAGGAGAGCAGAGGAGAGGAGAGGGGGACGAGAGCAGAGGAGAGCAGAGGAGAGGAGAGGGGGACGAGAGCAGAGGAGAGCAGAGGGAGAGGAGAGCAGAGGAGAGGAGAGCAGAGGAGAGGAGAGGAGAGGGGGACGAGAGCAGAGGAGAGCAGAGGAGAGGGGGACGAGAGCAGAGGAGAGGAGAGGAGAGGGGGACGAGAGCAGAGGAGAGGAGAGGAGAGGAGAGGAGAGGAGAGGAGAGGGGGACGAGAGCAGAGGAGAGCAGAGGAGAGGAGAGGGGGACGAGAGCAGAGGAGAGCAGAGGAGAGGAGAGGGGGACGAGAGCAGAGGAGAGCAGAGGGAGAGGAGAGCAGAGGAGAGGAGAGCAGAGGAGAGGAGAGGGGGACGAGAGCAGATGAGAGGAGAGGGAGAGGAGAGCAGAGGAGAGGGGGACGAGAGCAGAGGAGAGGGGGACGAGAGCAGAGGAGAGGAGAGGGAGAGGAGAGCAGAGGAGAGGAGAGGGGGACGAGAGCAGAGGAGAGGAGAGGAGAGGGGGACGAGAGCAGATGAGAGGAGAGGGGGACGAGAGCAGAGGAGAGGAGAGGGGGACGAGAGCAGAGGAGAGGAGAGGAGAGGGGGACGGGAGCAGAGGAGAGGAGAGGGGGACGAGAGCAGAGGAGAGGAGAGGGGGACGAGAGGAGAGGAGAGAAGAGGGGGACGAGAGCAGAGGAGAGCAGAGGGAGAGGAGAGCAGAGGAGAGGAGAGGAGAGCAGAGGAGAGGAGAGGGGGACGAGAGCAGAGGAGAGGAGAGGGAGAGGAGAGCAGAGGAGAGGAGAGGGGGCGAGAGCAGAGGAGAGGAGAGGGGGGGACGAGAGCAGAGGAGAGGAGAGGGGGACAGAGGAGAGAGAAAGCAGAGGAGAGCAGAGGAGAGGGGGACGAGAGCAGAGGAGAGCAGAGGGAGAGGAGAGCAGAGGAGAGGAGAGGAGAGGAGAGGAGAGGAGAGGGGGACGAGAGCAGAGGAGAGGAGAGGGAGAGGAGAGCAGAGGAGAGGGGAGAAGAGAGCAGAGGAGAGGAGAGGGGGACGAGAGCAGAGGAGAGGAGAGGGGGACGAGAGCAGAGGAGAGCAGGACGAGAGCAGAGGAGAGAAGAGGGGGACGAGAGCAGAGGAGAGCAGAGGAGAGGGGGACGAGAGCAGAGGAGAGCAGAGGAGAGGGGGACGAGAGCAGAGTTGAGCAGAGGAGAGGAGAGGAGAGGGGGACGAGAGCAGAGGAGAGCAGAGGGAGAGGAGAGCAGAGGAGAGGAGAGGAGAGGGGGACGAGAGCAGAGCAGAGCAGAGCAGAGCAGAGGAGAGGAGAGGAGAGGAGAGGAGAGGAGAGGAGAGGAGAGGAGGACGAGAGGAGAGGGAGAGGAGAGGGAGAGGAGAGCAGAGGAGAGCAGAGGAGAGGAGAGGAGAGGAGAGGGGGACGAGAGCAGAGGAGAGGAGAGGGAGAGAAGAGCAGAGGAGAGGGGGAGAAGAGAGCAGAGGAGAGGAGAGGAGAGGGGGACGAGAGCAGAGGAGAGGAGAGGGGGACGAGAGCAGAGGAGAGGGGGACGAGAGCAGAGGAGAGGAGAGGAGAGTAGAGGAGAGGGGGACGAGAGCAGAGGAGAGGAGAGGGGGACGAGAGCAGAGGAGAGGAGAGGGGGACGAGAGCAGAGGAGAGCAGAGGGAGAGGAGAGCAGAGGAGAGGAGAGGAGAGGGGGACGAGAGCAGAGCAGAGCAGAGCAGAGGAGAGGAGAGGAGAGGAGAGGAGAGGAGAGGAGGACGAGAGCAGAGGAGAGGAGAGGGAGAGGAGAGCAGAGGAGAGCAGAGGAGAGGAGAGGGGGACGAGAGCAGAGGAGAGGAGAGGGGGACGAGAGCAGAGGAGAGGAGAGGGAGAGAAGAGCAGAGGAGAGGGGGAGAAGAGAGCAGAGGAGAGGAGAGGAGAGGAGAGGGGGACGAGAGCAGAGGAGAGGAGAGGGGGACGAGAGCAGAGGAGAGGAGGACGAGAGCAGAGGAGAGGAGAGGAGAGTAGAGGAGAGGGGGACGAGAGCAGAGGAGAGGAGAGGGGGACGAGAGCAGAGGAGAGGAGAGGGGGACGAGAGCAGAGGAGAGGAGAGGGGGACGAGAGCAGAGGAGAGGAGAGGGGGACGAGAGCAGAGGAGAGGAGAGGGGGACGAGAGCAGAGGAGAGCAGAGGAGAGGGGGACGAGAGCAGAGGAGAGAAGAGGAGAGGGGGACGAGAGCAGAGGAGAGCAGAGGAGAGGGGGACGAGAGCAGAGGAGAGCAGAGGAGAGGGGGACGAGAGCAGAGGAGAGGAGAGGAGAGGGGGACGAGAGCAGAGGAGAGGAGAGGGGGACGAGAGCAGAGGAGAGGAGAGGAGAGGGGGACGAGAGCAGAGGAGAGGAGAGGGAGAGGAGAGCAGAGGAGAGGGGGAGAAGAGAGCAGATGAGATGAGAGCAGAGCAGAGCAGAGCAGAGGAGAGGAGAGGAGAGGAGAGGAGAGGAGAAGAAGAGAGCAGATGAGGGGAAGGAGAGGAGAAGAGAGCAGAGGAGAAGAGAGGGGGAGGAGAGGGAGAGGAGAGCACAGCAGAGGAAAGGGGGAGAAGAGAGCAGATGAGAGGGGAAGGAGAGGAGAGGGGGAGAAGAGAGGAGAGGAGAGGGGAAGGAGAAGGAGAGGAGAAGGAGAGGAGAGCAGAGGAGAGGGGGATGAGAGCAGAGGAGAGGAGAAGAAGAGAGCAGAGGAGAGGGAGAAGAGAGCAGAGGAGACTTCTTTGTGTGTGTGTGTGTGTGTGTGTGTGTGTGTGTGTGTGTGTGTGTGTGTGTGTGTGTGTGTGTGTGTGTGTGTGTGTGTGTGTGTGTGTGTGTGTGTGTGTGTGTGTGTGTGTGTTGCCATGGTGGCAATGTGATGGGGCACGGTGCTGGGCTGAGAGAGAGAGATAGAGAGAGGGAGAAAGAGCATTGCGGTGCACAGTAGTATTAGTAGGCATTAGCCTGGGATTAGCAGGGGATGGAGTTCCAGACAGATGAAGGGGGAGGAGAGCAGGAGAAAGAGGGAGGCGAGGCTGGACTGGACCCCCGTCCCTGTCCCGGTCCCATGATGCCGCCCGGGACACAGCCAAATTAAACAAATGATGACTCAGGAAAAGAGGCTGACTGGTGTCATAATGGCCATGGCGCTGTTTCAGACTAGACATCACTCAGAAACACACACAGTCAAACACTGTGAAGGAAGAGACTGTCTGAGAGCAGCTGAAGGTTCTCCTTAAAGACAACACACAGATGCGGTAATAACAGCAGCTAATCTCGGTCTCTAGCCGGAGAACAGAGGCATCTCCTCTCAAACTAGGGCAAGTGGTCAACCAGCCCACTCCAAACACCTCAGGCTAAGCAAAAAGGGGTACATTGACCAGTGTGTGTGCACTGTGCAGCCATCAGCAGTAGTTCTGGTAACTGGGTTGTGGGAGTATTTCAACATTGAATTTTGAGCTTTTTCCTGCATGGCAATTGACTGGACAGCTAGATTGGTGGTGTGATGTCACAGTGCCTCAAGGCCTTGTTTTAAGCAGCCTGAGCCAGGTCAGGGCTTTCTCTTAGCTAGCCAGAGTAGAGTCAGGGTTTTTTCTCTTTCAGCTAGCCAGAGCCAGCGTCTCAAGGAGCACAGAGCCACGAGCTAGAGAGGTGTATTTACAGGGCTTGGTTCTATCTCCTAACAGGCTATCTATCTACGTATCTATCTACGTATCTATCTATCTATCTATCTATCTATCTATCTATCTATCTATCTATCTATCTATCTATCTATCTATCTATCTACAGTCGAAGTCGGAAGGTTACATACACCTTAGCCAAATACATTTAAACTCAGTTTTTCACAATTCCTGACATTTAATCCAAGTAAAAATTCCCTGTCTTAGGTCAGTTAGGATCACCACTTTATTTTAAGAATGTGAAATGTCAGAATAATAGTAGAGAGTATTATTTCTTTCAGCTTTTATTTCTTTCATCACATTCCCAGTGGGTCAGAACATTAGTTAACATTAGTATTTGTTAGCATTGCCTTTAAATTGTTTAACTTCGGTCAAACACTTTGTGTAGCCTTCCACAAGCTTCCCACAATAAGTTGGGTGAATCTTGGCCCATTCCTCCTGACAGAGCTGGTGTAACTGAGTCAGGTTTGTAGGCCGTTGCTCGCACAAGCTTTTTCAGTTCTGCCCACACATTTTCTAAAGGATTGAGGTCAGGGCTTTGTGATGGCCACTCCAATACCTTGACTTTGTTGTCCTTAAGCCATTTTGCCGCAACTTTGGAACTATGCTTGGGGTCATTGTCCATTTGGAAGACCCATTTGCGACCAAGCTTTAACTTCCTGACTGATGTCTTGAGATGTTGCTTCAATGTATCCACATAATTTTACTCCCTCATGATGCCATCTATTTTGTGAATTGCACCTGTCCCTCCTGCAGCAAAGCACCCGCTGCCACCCCTGTGCTTCACGGTTGGGATGGTGTTCTTCGGCTTGCAAGTTTCCACTAAACATAACGATGGTCATTATGGCCAAACAGTTCTATTTTTGTTTCATCAGACCAGAGGACATTTCTCCAAAAAGTACGATCTTTGTCCCCAAGTGCAGTTGAAAACCGTCGTTTGGCTTTTTTTACGACGGTTTTGGAGCAGTGGCTTCTTCCTTGCTGAGCGGCCTTTAGGATTTAGGACTCGCTTTACCGTGGATATAGAGCCTTTTGTACCTGTTTCCTTCAGTAACTTCACAAGGTCCTTTGCTGTTGTTCTGGGATTGATTTGCACTTTTTGCACCAAAGTACGTTCATCTCTAGGAGACAGAACGCATCTCCTTCCTGAGTAGTATGACGGCTGCGTGATGCCATGGTGTTTATACTTGCATACTATTGTTTGTACAGATGAACGTGGTACCTTCAGGCGTTTGGAAATTGCTCCCAAGGATGAACCAGACATGTGGAGGTCAACAATTGTTTTGCTCTAGGTCTTGGCTGATTTCTTTTGATTTTCCCATGATGTCAAGCAAAGAGGCACAGAGTTTGAAGGTAGGCCTTAAAATACATCCACAGGTACACCTCCAATTCACTCAAATGATGTTAATTAGCATATCAGAAGCTTCTAAAGCCATAATATATCATTTTCGGGAATTTTCCAAGCCGTTTAAAGGCACTGTCAACTTAGTGTATGTAAACCTCTGACCCACTGGAATTGTGATACAGTGAATTATAAGTGAAATAATATGTCTGTAAACAATTGTTGGAAAAATGACTTGTGTCATGCAAAGTAGATGTCCTAACCGACTTGACAAAATTATTTGTTTATTTTACCGTTATTTTACCAGGTAAGTTGACTGAGAACACGTTCTCATTTACAGCAACGACCTGGGGAATAGTTACAGGGGAGAGGATGGGGATGAATGAGCCAATTATAAACTGGGGATTATTAGGTGGTCATGATGGTTTGAGGGCCAGATTGGGAATTTAGCCAGGACACCGGGGTTAACACCCCTACTCTTACAATAAATGCCATGGGATCTTTAATGACCTCAGAGAGTCAGGACACCCGTTTAACGTCCCATCCGAAAGACAGCACCCTACACAGGGCAGTAGGATATTTTTTAGACCAGAGGAAAGAGTGCCTCCTTCTGGCCCTCCAACACCACTTCCAGCAGCATCTGGTCTCCCATCCAGGGACTGACCAGGACCAACGCTGCTTAGCTTTAGAAGAAAGCAAGCAGTGGTATGCAGGGTGGTTTATATTATAGTTTGTTAACAAGAAATTTGTGGAGTAGTTGAAAAACTAGTTTTAATGACTCCAACCTAAGTGTATGTAAACTTCCGACTTCAACTGTTTCTCCTAACAGGTTATCTATGTATATCCTTACTGGGTATGTATTTATCTATCTTCCACACATTGTGTAGTGTTGATCTCTCTAAGAAAGACGATTGATTATGTCACAGTGAACAAAGCAAGTGCTTCATAAGATAGCTGAGGCGATCAACCTGTCAAGGTTTAAATAACAATGTAATATCCCTCTCATAAACACTTTACAACCTGCTAGTGCAACCCTAAAATGATGATCACTAATGTACTACACAGTAATGTTAGGGCATGAATTATGCCTGATCAAACAACTTGCATTGTTACAGAACAACTTGCTACTGACTCAAGGGTTTAATCATTTGATATGTCCCCATTAGACTGCACAGCGCAGAGTTTAGCATGTTTCAGTTCGACAAAGGAACCCACAGCCCAGACAGACACAAAGCCACAGTGTTAGGGGAGCAGTTGGCCAACGCTCCCGTTCTGATGTACAAGAAGAGCGAGAGCGAGGTTACAGTTTGGTTTGGCGCTGCTCTCTTTTCTAGCCATAGCTCTGGGGACTTTACTCAGATGAGCTTCCTGTGTGGTGAAACCCATGTGACCCCCCCGCATTCCATCAACTGCCCCAACACACAAAGACATTGGCTGGAATCTAGGTTATGCCTTTTAAAAAATGCACTTCTCTCATTGACTTCAAAAACCGCAAACCCTGGCCTGGTCTGTGGTCTGTTTCACAAGTGTTCCCGGAAGTCTCACAATGTTGCAGTTCTGGATCTAGAAATTACGCTTTACATACAGAAGGCTGCGTGTGAGTTTCAAGTTTGGGGAAGATCATTTTCACCATAAAAATACACCTTTATAATAAAGCACTACATGCACAATTCACATTTGCGGTCACTTTGAGAATGGTGTTTCCCCACTAATTGATTGCATTTTGGAACATACACACTTTATAGCCTACTGCCGTGTGTGCATTTCTGCACTTATAATGTGATGAAATAGCCTAATAGCTTATCAACATTTTAAGCTAAATGTTCTGGTCTGTTGCATCAGCCTCATTGTTTTTAAAAGGTGTTTTGATGTGAGTGGTTGGATTAATTTGGCATCTATCACATCCCACAACTGTCAAAGAGTATGTTTGGAATATTTATTTCTCACACAGAAGGACAAGTTGACCAATAGAATAGGTCAACTTTTGTACTCTGCGGTATAGTAGATTGACATAGGCAAGTGCTTTCGCTGTTTGTTAGGCCAATCATCTACTCATCTTGTTGGCTGACGAAAAGTTAATGTGGACAGTTCTTCTAACATCTTCAACATGCACCTCGGAATTCGATACGGACACGCACAGTTGGGTCCAGAGCTCATGCCTTTTAAATAAAATAAAAGTTTATTTGTCATGTGCGCCGAATACAACAGGTATTACAGTGAAATGCTTACTTACAGGCTCTAACCAATAGTGCAAAAAAGGTATTAGGTGAACAACAGGTAAGTAAAGAAAGACAGACCGAAGAAAGACAGGCTAAATACAGTAGCGAGGCTATATACAGTAGCGAGGCAATATACAGTAGCGAGGCTATAACAGTTGCGAGGCTATAACAGTAGCGAGTCTATATACAGTAGCAAGGCTATATACAGTAGCGAGGCTATATACAGTAGCGAGGCAATATACAGTAGTGAGGCTATATACAGTAGCGAGGCTATATACAGTTGCGAGGCTATATACAGTAGCGAGGCTATAACAGTTGCGAGGCTATATACAGTATCGAGGCTATAACAGTATTGAGGCTATAACAGTAGCGAGACTATAACAGTAGTGAGGCTATATACAGTAGCGAGGCTATATTCAGTAGCGAGGCTATAACTGTAGTGAGGCTATATACAGTAGCGAGGCTAAATACAGTAGCGAGGCTATAACAGTTGCGAGGCTATACCAGTTTGCGAGGCTATAACAGTAGCAGGCTATATACAGTAGCGAGGCTATATACAGTAGTGAGACTATATACAGTAGCGAGGCTATAACAGTAGCGAGGCTATATATAGTATCGAGGCTGTAACAGTAGCGAGACTAAATACAGTAGCGAGACTAAATACAGTAGCGAGGCTATAACAGTTGCGAGGCTATACCAGTTGCGAGGCTATAACAGTAGCGAGGCTATATACAGTAGCGAGGCTATATACAGTAGTGAGGCTATATACAGTAGCGAGGCTATAACAGTAGTGAGACTATATACAGTATCGAGGCTATAACAGTAGCGAGACTATAACAGTATTGAGGCTATAACAGTAGCGAGGCTAAAACAGTAGCGAGGCTATAACAGTAGCGAGGCTATAAAAGAAGTGAGGCTATATACAGTAGCGAGGCTATATACAGTAGCGAGGTTATATACAGTAGCGAGGCTATACCAGTAGCGAGATTATAACAGTAGCGAGGCTATAACAGTAGCGAGGCTATATACAGTAGCGAGGTTATATACAGTAGCGAGGCTATACCAGTAGCGAGATTATAACAGTATTGAGGCTATAACAGTAGCGAGGCTATAAAAGAAGCAAGGCTATAAAAGTAGCGAGGCTATATACAGTAGCGAGGTTATATACAGTAGCGAGGCTATACCAGTAGCGAGATTATAACAGTATTGAGGCTATAACAGTAGCGAGGCTATATACAGTAGCGAGGTTATATACAGTAGCGAGTCTATACCAGTAGCGAGATTATTACAGTATTGAGGCTATAACAGTAGCGAGGCTATAAAAGAAGCGAGGCTATAAAAGTAGCGAGGTTACATAGAGACACCGGTTAGTCAGGCTGATTGAGGTAGTATGGACATGTAGATATGGTTAAAGTGACTATGCATATATGATGAACAGAGAGTAGCAGTAGCATAAAGAGGGGTTGGCGGGTGATGGGTGGCGGGAGACAATGCAGATAGCGAGACTTTTTTTTTTCCTACTGTGTTATTGACTTGTTAACTGTTTACTCCATGTGTAACTCTGTGTTGTCTGTTCATACTGCTATGCTTTATCTTGGTCAGGCCAAAGTTGCAAATGAGAACTTGTTCTCAACTAGCCTACCTGGTTAAATAAAGGTGAAATAAAAAAAATAAAAAAATAAAGATAGCCCGGTTAGCCAATGTGCGAGAGCACTGGTTGGTTGGGCCAATTGAGTTAGTATGTACATATGTACAGTTAAAGTGACTATGCATATATGATAAACAGAGAGTAGCAGCAGCGTAAAAGAGAGGGGGGCGCACAATGCAAATAGTCCGGGTAGCCATTTGATTAGTCTTATGGCTTGGGGGTAAAAACTGTTGAGAAGCCTTTTTGTTCTAGAATTGGCACTGCGGAACCGCTTACCATGTGGTAGTAGAGAGAACAGTCTATGACTGGGGTGGCTAGGGTCTTTGACAATTTGTGAAGCCTTCCTCTGACACTGCCTGGTGTAGAGGTCCTGGATGGCAGGCAGCTTAGCCCCAGTGATGTGATGGGCCGTACGCACTACCCTCTGTAGTGCCTTGCGGTCGGAGGCCGAGCAATTGCCGTACCAGGCAGTGATGCAACCAGTCATGCTCTCGATGTTGCAGCTGTGGACACATGCCAAATCTTTTTCGTTTCCTGAGGGGGAATAGACTTTGTCATGCCCTCTTCTCTACTGTTTTGGTGTGTTTGGACCATTCTAGTTTGTTGGTGGTGTGGACACCAAGGAACTTGAAGCTCTCAACCTGCTCCACTACAGCCCCGTCGATGAGAATGGGGGCGTGCTCGGTCCTCATTTTCCTGTAGTCCACAATCATCTCCTTAAGTCTTGGTTACGTTGAGGGATAGGTCGTTATTCTGGCACCACCTGGCCAAGTCTCTGACCTCCTCCCTATAGGCTGTCTCGTCGTTGTTGGTGTTGTGTCATCTGCAAACATATTAATGGTGTTGAAGTTGTGCCTGGCCATGCAGTCATGGGTGAACATGGAGTACAGGAGGGGACTGAGCATGCATCCCTGGGGGCTCCAGTGTTGAGGATAAGCGTGGCAGATGTGTCGCTACCTACCCTCACCACCTGGGGGCAGCCCATCAGGAAGTCCAGGATCCAGTTGCAGAGGGAGGTGTTTAGTCCCAGGGTCCTTAGCTCAGTGATGAGCTTTGAGGGTACTATGGTGTTGAATGATGAGCTGTAGTCAATGAATAGCATTCTCACATAAGTGTTCCTTTTGTCCAGGTGGGAAAGGGCAGTGTGGAGTGCAATAGAGATTGCATCATCTGTGGATCTGTTTGGGCGGTATGCAAATTGGAGTGGGTCTAGGGGTTCTGGGATAATGGTGTTGATGTGAGTCATTACCAGCCTTTCAAAGCACTTCATGGCTATGGACGTGAGTGCTACAGGTCTGTAGTCATTTAGTCAGGTTGCCTCTGTGTTCTTGGGCACAGGGACTAAGGTGGTCTGCTTGAAACATGTTGGTATTACAGACTCAATCAGGGACATGTTGAAAATGTCAGTGAAAACACCTGCCAGTTGGTCAGCACATGCCCGGAGCACACGTTCTGGTAATCCGTCTGGCCCCGCAACCTGTTTAAAGGTCTTACTCACGCTATGAAGAGCGTGATCACACAGTCGTCCGGAACAGCTGATGCTCTCATGCATGCTTCAGTGTTGCTTGCCTCGAAGCAGGCATAGAAGTGATTTAGCTCGTCTGGTAGGCTCGTGTCACTGGGCAGCTCTCGGCTGTGCTTCCCTTTGTAGTCTGTAATAGTTTGCAAGCCCTGCCACATAAGATGAGCGTCAGAGCCGGTGTAGTATGATTCAATCTTAGGACTGTATTGACGCTTTGCCTGTTTGATGGTTCGTCGCAGGGCATAGCAGGATTTCTTGTAAGCTTCCGGGTTATTGTCCCGCACCTTGGAAGCGGCAGCTCTACCCTATAGCTCAGTGCAAATGTTGCCTGTAATCCATGGCTTCTGTTTGGGGTATGTACGTACAGTCACTGTGGCGACGACGTTCTCTATGCACTTATTGATAAAGCCAGTGACTGATGTGGTGTACTCCTCAATGTCATCCGAAGAATCCCGGAACATGTTCCAGTCCGTGATAGCAAAACAGTCCTACAGATTAGCATCTGCTTCATCTGACCACTTTCTTATAGACCGAGTCACTGGTGCTTCTTGCTTTAATTTTTGCTTGTACGCCGGAATCAGGAGGATAGAGTTGTGGTCGGATTTACCAAATGGAGGGCGAGGGAGAGCTTTGTACGTGTGGAGTACAGGCGATCTAGAATTGTTTGCCCTCTGGTTGCACATTTAACATGTTGATAGAAATTTGGTAGAACTGATTTGAGTTTCCCTGCATTAAAGTCTCCGGCCACTAGGAGAGCCGCCTCTGGCTGAGTGGTTTCCTGTTTGCTTATTTCCTTATACAGCTGACTGAGTGCGGTCTTAGTGCCAGCATCTGTCTTTTATGTGACTTTTTTTCAAATCCTTATTAGAGTCGCATCATGCAGCCCTGGAATGTATTTAAAAAAGTTTGTATCACAAGTAAAGTTGCATAAATAACTCTATTTGAAGCATATAGGAGGACCTGGTCTTTATTAACCGCGCAATATCCTTTCTATCTTATTCAGCTTTGTTCAATTGTAATCTTCATACTATTAAATAATGCCACAGGATTCTAAGCAAATCTTTTCTGCTAAATTAATTAGTGTATCCCACAGCCATATGGCATAGCCAGATCATGGCCTAACATAATGTCAGAGTATGCTATTCTGTTCTTCTGAAATAGACTACATTTTCATCATATCATGTTTCTTCAGACCTGTCGAAAATAATGGATTTATTGTGATGGTGTAGGCTATATTACATGGATTTATTGTGATGGTGTAGGCTATATTACATGGATTTATTGTGATGGTGTAGACTATATTACATGGATTTATTGTGATGGTGTAGGCTATATTACATGGATTTATTGTGATGGTGTAGGCTATATTACATGGATTTATTGTGATGGTGTAGGCTATATTACATGGATTTATTGTGATGGTGTAGGCTATATTACATGGATTTATTGTGATTGTGTAGACTATATTACATGGATTTATTGTGATGGTGTAGGCTATATTACATGGATTTATTGTGATGGTGTCGGCTATATTACATGGATTTATTGTGATGGTGTAGGCTATATTACATGGATTTATTGTGATGGTGTAGGCTATATTACATGGATTTATTGTGATGGTGTAGGCTATATTACATGGATTTATTGTGATGGTGTAGGCTATATTACATGGATTTATTGTGATGGTGTAGGCTATATTACATGGATTTATTGTGATGGTGTAGACTATATTACATGGATTTATTGTGATGGTGTAGGCTATATTACATGGATTTATTGTGATGGTGTAGGCTATATTACATGGATTTATTGTGATGGTGTAGGCTATATTACATGGATTTATTGTGATGGTGTAGGCTATATTACATGGATTTATTGTGATTGTGTAGACTATATTACATGGATTTATTGTGATGGTGTAGGCTATATTACATGGATTTATTGTGATGGTGTAGGCTATATTACATGGATTTATTGTGATGGTGTAGGCTATATTACATGGATTTATTGTGATGGTGTAGGCTATATTACATTTACATTTACATTTAAGTCATTTAGCAGACGCTCTTATCCAGAGCGACTTACAAATTGGTGCATTCACCTTATGACATCCAGTGGAACAGCCACTTTACAATAGTGCATCTACATGGATTTATTGTGATGGTGTAGGCTATATTACATGGATTTATTGTGATGGTGTAGGCTATATTACATGGATTTATTGTGATGGAGTAGGCTATATTACATGGATTTATTGTGATGGTGTAGGCTATATTACATGGATTTATTGTGATGGTGTAGGCTATATTAAAATGATTTATTAGACTTTTTAAAATGTAGATGTTCCAAAGGTCTGGATCAATGGCTTGTAAGCCTTGTGTGGAAGCCAGGAGATGTTCATGTGTTTATGTTAATTAACGGTCAATTACAATGAGACCGGCAGTTATTTGCTTGATAATCACCGGCTGACAAAATGTAACCAACGCCACAGCCCCACATTTAACTTTCTTCTAAGATCCAAATATTTGTTTATGGCTCAACATGCACTTTTGGCTGCAAAACATTGCATGAAATGTGCTTTACAAATAATGTACATAATTATTAGTATAATTATTAAAATAAAAGGGAACATCAGGTCTGACCTAGCCCTGCCGAGGGAGGCCTTACACCAGGGCCAACTGGTACGAGCTGCCTGCCTGCCTGCCTGCCTGCCTCTCCCACCCCCACCCTCCAACATCGTCCATCTCTCTCCACCCTCATCCCCCCGCCCAGAGTAAGACAAACAAGCTGTACATCACTCTGCCAGACCATAATAAAGCCTTCCGAGGACACAGCCTCAGCGCCAGGTACAACAGGGCACTGTGAAAAGAAGAGTTGCAACTGGGGGATTTAAGGTGGTGTGGACAAGTAGATGTGTTTACTTATGCAAAACTTCTACTAATGCTAACTGGTGAAGGATGAGCCAATAAACATGCAGGTAATTACTAGAACAAACTAGCAGAGACGAGAGTTCCAACACAACCAGCGTGTCAACGCCAGACTGTTCTGTACAAAGATGTGGAGGAAGGGGAAGACAGGTTCATTTGGATTTTGTGTGTGTGTGTGTGTGTGTGTGTGTGTGTGTGTGTGTGTGTGTGTGTGTGTGTGTGTGTGTGTGTGTGTGTGTGTGTGTGTGTGTGTGTGTGTGTGTGTGTGTTCGTGCGCACGCACACTGAGGCTAAGTGATGTGTGCTCCAGCAGCATAGTGAAGCGTGCGAGTAGCAGCCTCTGGTAACTAGTCTACCCAGACAGACAGCTCAGGTGACAACAGATTGGTAGTGAGGCTTCCTGTTTCAGCAGAAAAGGCTGCACTTATCTTCGCCGTGGTTCGAAGGTAGAGCAAAGTGGTTGAGGTGTGCGTGCGTGTGTGTTTGTGTGTGCGTGAGAGAGAGAGAGTGAAAGATAGGGAGTGATGCATACACAGAGTGTGTGCGTGCATGTGGAGAGAGGGGGTGCTTAGCAGCTTTCAAGCCCTTCTCTGATTTCTAAACTCATTTGGCTTGGGGTATTGACCTGCCAAAGCCTCCAGAGCAGGGTAGGTGGGGGCTAGTTTCCTAACACTGGCTACAGTAGAGACCAATGGCTTTCATTTCACTGGCCATCCTCACATAGATTTATTTAGAAAGCACAGAGAGAATCAGAAACCTGATGTGTTCTATTTCCCCTCAAAACATCATTACAGTAGTGAGAAGGAGAGGAGAGGAAGCTACATTAGACTAGTGACAAGGAGGGGAGAGGAAGCTACATTAGAGTAGTGTGAAGGAGAGGAGAGGAAGCTACATTAGACTAGTGACAAGGAGGGGAGAGGAAGCTACATTAGAGTAGTGTGAAGGAGAGGAGAGGAAGCTCCATTCAAATAGTGACAAGGAGAGGAGAGGAAGCTCCATTAATGTAGTGAGAAGGAGAGGAAGCTCCATTAGAGTAGTAAGAAGGAGAGGAGAGGAAGCTACATTAGAGTAGTGAGAAGGAGAGGAGAGGAAGCTACATTACAGTAGTGACAAAAAGAGGAGAGGAAGCTACATTAGAGTAGTGAGAAGGAGAGGAGAGGAAGCTACATTTCAGTAGTGAGAAGGAGAGGAGAGGAAGCTACATTACAGTAGTGAGAAGGAGAGGAGAGGAAGCTACATTAGAGTAGTGAGAAGGAGAGGAGAGGAAGCTACATTACAGTAGTGACAAAAAGAGGAGAGGAAGCTACATTAGAGTAGTGAGAAGGAGAGGAGAGGAAGCTACATTAGGGTAATGACAAGGAGAGGAGAGGAAGCTACATTACAGTAGTGACAAAAAGAGGAGAGGAAGCTACATTAGAGTAGTGAGAAGGAGAGGAAGCTACATTAGAATAGTGAGAAGGAGAGGAAGCTACATTAGAGTAGTGAGAAGGAGAGGAAGCTACATTACAGTAGTGACAAAAAGAGGAGAGGAAGCTACATTAGAGTAGTGACAAGGAGAGGAGAGGAAGCTACATTAGAGTAGTGACAAGGAGAGGAAGCTACATTAGAGTAGTGAGAAGGAGAGGAAGCTACATTAGAGTAGTGAGAAGGAGAGGAAGCTACATTAGAGTAGTGACAAGGAGAGGAGAGGAAGCTACATTAGAGTAGTGAGAAGGAGAGGAGGCTCCATTAGAGTAGTGAGAAGGAGAGGAGAGAGCAACATTAGGTTAGTGTAGGTTAGGTTTTTATTGTCCCGTACCCCTTCAAACATTCAACCTCCAATCTCTAGCCCCAGGGTCAGCCAACTCTCAAATGTTGTTTTAGCCATCATTGTAAGCCTGCCACACACACACTATACAATATATTTGTTAAACATAAGAATGACTGTTTTTGTTACAAACCGGCTCGTGGGAAATAACAAAGAGCTCTTATAGGACCAGGCCAGAAATAATAATATAATAATAATCAATAATTTTGCTCTTTATTTAACCACCTTACATTTAAAACCTTATTTGTTCAACGTAAATAGTGAATAACTAATGAGAAGGGTGTGCTTGAAAGGATGCACATAACTCTGCAATGTTGGGTTGTATTAGAGAGAGTCTCAGTCTTAAATAATTTTCCACACATAGTCTGTGCCTGTATTTAGTTTTCATGCTAGTGAGGGCCGAGAATCAACTCTCACATTGGTACGTGGTTGCAAAGGGTGTCTTAACAGCGCGATTTGCCAAGGCAGGATACTCTTGAGGGTAGCTCAATCCAGAAATCTGGCAGTGGCTTCTGATTCAATTAAATTTTCACAGAACCGCTGGTTGCAATTTCGGTGAGGCTCTCTTGTTCAGATATCGGAAAGTGGACTGGAGGCAGGGCATGAAAGGGATAACGAATCCAGTTGTTTGTGTCATCCGTTTCGGGAAAGTACCTCCGTAATTGTGCACCCAACTCACTCAGGTGCTTCGCTATATCACATTTGACATTGTCCGTAAGCTTGAGTTCATTAGCACACTAAAATCATACAGTGATGGAAAGACCTGTATGTTGTCGTTGTTAATGCAGACAGAGAAGAGCTCCAACTTCTTAATCATAGCCTCAATTTTGTCCCACAATTGAATATAGTTGTGGAGTCCCTGTAATCCTAGATTCAGATAATTCATTAAAATGATGGTCAGTAATGAAAACTTTAAGCTCGTCTATCAATTAAAAAAAAAACCGTGTCAATACTTTGCCCCTTGATAACCAGCGCACTTCTGCATGTTGTAAAAGCGTTACATGGTCGCTGCTCATATCATTGAATAGTGCAGAAAATACACGAGAGTTCAGGGGCCTTGCTTTATTAACAAAGTTAATCATTTTCACTGTAGTCTCCAAAACGTCTTTCAAGCTGTCGGGCACTCCCTTGGCAGCAAGAGCCTCTCGGTGGATGCTGCAGTGTACCGGGAGCAACTGTGGCGTCGGGAGCAACTGCTTGCACGCACGTTACCACTCCACTATGTCTCCCTGTCATGGCTTTTGCTCCATCAGTATTGATATCAACATGAGCAGCAGCTATGTTTGGCTACATACGGACCGTTAGTGGAATTCCCGCGAGAGAGTAACGGTTAATGTGATTGGATGTTAATTATTTGACTAGGCTACCTATATTTGACATTGTGTTGTTATTTCACTGAACACCAGATGGTTTCATTTTATTTTTGGCAGTGAAACGAGGCTACTCAGGAAAGAAAAAAAACTCACCCAAATGTATAGCCCCGTTGGAAAATATAAATGGAAGGTTTGAAAATGTAAAGAAAATAAAATGCAAAAAATAAATAAATAATAAAATGTATCACATTTTTATTTGGCGTACCCCACAGCATTGCAAATATCCCCCAGTTTTGGAATACCTGGGTTAGTGAGAAGGAGAGGAGAGAAGAAGAAGCTACATTAGGTTCGTGAGAAGCAGCCCAAGTGCCTGTACTCCTCTGTGGATGTTCTCACCGTTTGTGAGAATAAGCAGATGTACTGAGGTCCATGAAAACCTTGTCTTTAAAAGCTGCACTCGGTCTGCCTGCCCTCCTCCTCTCTCCATGTTTACCTCCTATCTTATCTCCCTCCTTCCGTCCCAAGCTCCAACACCCCAGACCCCCATTGTGTAAAAATGAACCCCTTCTCCCCTCTTCCAAGCTTTGGGGCTCTTTGGTCAAGCTCTCTCCTCTCACCTTCTCCTCCACCCTCTTATCCTCCTCTCGCAAGTCCTTCACCCCCTCCCAAAGGGAAATGAAAGGGGGATGATAGGAGGGCAGGGGCTCCCTGTGATGCTTCATTCTCCCCACCTTCACAAAGACCTTGTCCTCTCACATGAATAAGCAGCTCCCTTAACCCTCCAAATAACTTCCAAGTGTGTGTTGACCTCTGGCTGCATCTTGTAACCTTTGAACTGGCATCTGAAGGAACAGCTCAAATCAGGGCATTTGAAGAGATTGTATGTATTGAATGTGGTCAACGTGTGAATACCCATCCACATATAGATACAATTGGTCAATGAACAGCCACCCTGCAGGTAGAGGACCAGCACGGTTGGAGAGGAGAGGAGTGTAAGATGAACAACCACCCTGCAGGTAGAGGACCAGCACGGTTGGAGAGGAGAGGAGTGTAAGATGAACAACCACCCTGCAGGTAGAGGACTAGCATTGTTGGAGGGGTTGGGGGTGTAAGATGAACAGCCACCCTGCAGGTAGAGGACCAGCATTGTTGGAGTGGTTGGGGGTGTAAGATGAACAGCCACCCTGCAGGTAGAGGACCAGCATTGTTGGAGGGATTGGGGGTGTAAGATGAACAACCACCCTGCAGCTAGAGGCCCAGCATTGTTGGAGGGGTTAGGGTGTAAGATGAACAGCCACCCTGCAGATAGAGGACCAGCATTGTTGGAGGGGTTGGGGGTGTAAGATGAACAGCCACCCTGCAGGTAGAGGACCAGCATTGTTGGAGGGATTGGGGGTGTAAGATGAACAACCACCCTGCAGGTAGAGGCCCAGCATTGTTGGAGGGGTTGGGGTGTAAGATGAACAGCCACCCTGCAGGTAGAGGACCAGCACGGTTGGTGGGGTTGGGGGTGTAAGATGAATAACCACCCTGCAGGTAGAGGACCAGCACGGTTGGTGGGGTTGGGGTTGTAAGATGAACAACCACCCTGCAGGTAGAGGACTAGCATTGTTGGCGGGGTTGGGGGTGTAAGATGAACAACCACCCTGCAGATAGAGGACCAGCATTGTTGGAGGGGTTGGGGGTGTAAGATGAACAACCACCCTGCAGGTAGAGGACCAGCACGGTTGGTGGGGTTGGGGGGTGTAAGATAAATAACCACCCTGCAGGTAGAGGACTAGCATTGTTGGAGTGGTTGGGATGTAAGATGAACAACCACCCTGCAGGTAGAGGACCAGCACGGTTGTAGGGGAGAGGAGTGTAAGATGAACAGCCATAGACACAGTGGCATGTCTTTAGTAATGATTTAAAAAATTAAGTGGCCTAGAAAGCTGCCCTGGGGTATTCCTGATTCTACCTGGATTGTGTTGGAGAGGCTTTCAATAAAGAACACTCTCTGTGTGTTGTTCGACAGGTTAGACTTTATCCACAATATAGCAGGGGGTGTAAAGCCATAACACATGTTTTTCTAGCAGAAGACTATGATTGATAATATCAAAAGCCGCACGGAAGTCTAACAAAACAGCCCCTACAATCTTTTTTATTATCAATTTCTGTCAGCCAATCAGCCATTTGTGTAAGTGCTGTGCTTGTTGAATGTCCTTCCCTATAAGCGTGCTGGAAGTCTGTTATTAATTTGTTTACTGTAAAATAGCATTGAGTCTGGTCAAACAAATTTTTCCCAAAAGTTTACTAAGGGTTGGTAACAGGCCAATTGGTCGGCTATTTGAGCCAGTAAAGGGGGCTTTACTATTCTTAGGTCGCAGAATTACATTTGCTTTCTTCCAGGCCTGAGGGCACACACTTTCTAGCAGGCTTAAATGTAAAATATGGCAAATATGAGTGCCAATATTGTCTGCTATTATCCTCAGTAATTTTCTATCCAAGTTGTCAGACCCCGGTGGCTTGTCATTGCTGATAGGCAACAATCATTATTCACCTATTCCACACTCAATTTACAGAATTCAAAATTACAATAATTGTCTTTCATAATTTGGTCAGATTTACTGGATATACAAGTGGGAGGCAGGTAGCCTAGTGGTTAGAGCATTGGACTAGTAACTGACGAAAGGTTGCAAGATCGAGTCCCTGAGGTAAAAATCTGTAGTTCTGCCTCTGAACAAGGTAGTTAACCCACTGTTCCTAGGCCGTCATTGAAAATAATGTTCAATGTTTGTTCAATGTTTGTTCTTAACTTTTTCGGGCTAGGGGGCAGTATTCGGAAGTTTGGATGAATGAGGTGCCCAAAGTAAACTGCCTGTTACTCAGGCCCGGATGCTAGGATATGCTTATAATTGGTAGTATTGGATAGAAAACACTCTAAAGTTTACAAAACTGTTAAAATAATGTCTGTGAGTATAACAGAAGTTATATGGCTGGCGTAAACCCGAGGACAATCCATCCAGAAAACAAAAATTCAGCTCACCCTTGATTACTATGGCTTTCAATGCAAATATAATAGGAAGACCTCCCAGATTGCAGTTCCTAGGGCTTCCACTAGATGGCAACAGTCTTTAGAAAGAGTTCCGGGCTTGTTTTTTGAAAAATGAGCTAGAATTTGTAGTTTTAGTAAGTGGCTCCCATTTTGGCTGTAGTGTTTGTTGCGCGTTCTGGTGAGGTCGCATACTTCGTTATTTATCTCCGGTAATGGTCTCCGGTATTCTCCGTCTTAAATTTGATTGTTTATTTACATATTAGGGTACCTAAGGATTGATTAGGAACGTTGTATGATATGTTTGTTAGAAGTTTATTGGTAACTTATGGGATTCATTTGTATGCATTTTGAACGAGGGAAACTGGTGGATTACTGAGTTTAGCGCGCCAATGAAACAGACTTTTTTGGGATATAAAGAAGGACTTTATCGAACAAAAGGACCATTTGTTATGTAGCTGGGACCCTTGTGATTGCAACCAAAAGAAGATATTCAAAGGTAAGTGATTTATTTTATCACTATTTCTGACTTTCGTGATGCCTCTGCTTGGTTGGAAAATGTATGTAATGCTTTTGTGAGCGGGGTGCTGTCCTCAGATAATCGCATGGTTTGCTTTCGCCGTAAAGCGTTTTTGAAAAAAATATAAGAAGAAATAAAAAATACTTGGATGTGTAGTGTCAGCGTGTGCTGCTGACATGTCATGCCATGTCATGCCTAGGTTTTCTAATCTTGCAAAATCAGTTGGTTTTGGGATGAAAAGATTAACCACAAATGTATATTTCCTACTACTGCATTTCTGCGAGTGTCATACATTTTTTCAGACCACCATCAAGCCCCCCTGCCTTCACCCCCACGATGTGTCCTGGGACTGCACTGGTGGCAGGAAGTAGGATCCCTTCTGGCTTAATATGGCTCAAAAGTGAATGAAACAAACATCAACAACACTAAGACACCATCTTGCTGTCCAAGAGGACCACTCATCACTGATGTGTCTGACTCCTGTAACCATGTGTGGAAACAAATATGTCACAGATACATATTCCCATCCAGCCATGATTACCAAACATATATTTGATTCATAGGACTTATGAAAACCTAGCTCAGGAGACAAATGTTCTGTCCTGCACCAGAGAACACACACTGCTCATCCATGTCCCTACCTGTTTGTGTGGTCCTCTGAGGATGTGGGCCCTGGCCCCCTCACACGCTGTCCTCATGGCCTCCAGAGAGGGAGTGCCCAGCAGGTCCGTGATCAGATCCAGCTACAACACAGAACACACACAGAAGAACATCATGCAGCATATGTTACTGTACTTGACACACGCATGCACGAACAAACACACAAACCCACACATGCTCACACACACACACGCTATGGCACATATTCAGTAAAGGCGAGGGAGTTGAGAGAGGCAGGCCAAGTTAAGGACTACAGGGAGCTATACTGTGTATTGATTGACTTATTGCTTCGGAATGCAATTTTTCAGTCCATTGTAAACTTACAGTGTCTGCGAACAAGTCAATTTAGACATGAGCTATTTGTGTCAATATCAGAAGTGAAAGGGAGTAGTGTGTACTGAGACATAAGACTGCTTTCCTCCCCATCTAACTCAACATGTCATCTCTGAAAGGGAGGTAAAGGAGGCAGGACCAGAGCCCAAGGTTTGGAGAGACATGGGCATTAAGGGGTCAAGGAAGCTCTGTCCTGTTTTCAAATACAGATTTTATCTCTGAAAGCTCAAACCCAGCTGAAATAACACACCTCAGTGAAGTCTACTGACTAACAAACACAACCAAGAATAGCCAATAACTTTTTTTCTTATAAAGTAAGCAAGGAAATGCTCTACACTGAATATTAGATCAGCAAGTATCCCATGTCAGATCAACATGTCCCCAGTGTTTACAGTATTGGTTACCTGCTGGATGGGACTTTGTGCCTGGAACAGGATGCGTCGGCCCAGTAGCTCGGCAAAGATGCATCCTACAGACCAGATGTCGATGGCGTTGGAGTAATGGTGGCTGCCCATGAGGATTTCTGGCGCGCGGTAATACTGTGTCACCACCTCCTGAGTCATGTGACGAGACTCGTCCAGCTCCTCCAACCGCGCCAGCCCAAAGTCACAGATCTGAAGAGGTATGAAGGCAGAGAACATGTTCACATTAATACATCCATCAATACCAATACACAAATAGACTAGTCCTCCCAACCCAACCTAACCCAAGGTTTAGATGCATGCAGCTTCTTACAAGATACACCATTTATTATTTGGTAGCTTACTGTGACTGGCCAGTGTCAATTGTTAAATAACTGAATAAGAACATTGTCTGATTCGTCTAAAGACACAAAAGAATGGAATATTTGGATCGTTCATAAACGGACTAACGAGTTGCTCTGAAATTCTTTGTTGACTCATATCTCACTTCTCCCAAGCTCTTCAAGGGATGAGCCGTTACAGTGCCTTGCCAAAGTATTCATCCCCCTTGGTGATTTTCCTATTTTGTTGCATTACAACCTGTAATTTAAATAGATTTTTATTTAGATTTCATTTAATGGACAAACACAAAATAGTCCAAATCGGTGAAGTGAAATTTTAAAAATGACTTGTTTCAGAAAATTATATATTAAAAAATAAACTGAAAAGTGGTGCGTGCATATGTATTCACCCCCTCTGCTATGAAACCCATAAAAAAGATCTGTTGCAACCAATTACCTTCAGAAGTCACATAAATTAATTTAAAAAAGTCCACCTGTGTGCAATCTAAGAGTCACATGATCTGTCACATGATTTCAGTATATATAAACCTGTTCTGAAAGGCCCCAGAGTCTGCAACACCACTAAGCAAGCGGCACCACCAAGCAAGCAGCACCATGAACACCAAAGAGCTCTCCAAACAGGTCAGGGACAAAGTTGTACAGATCAGGGTTGGGTTATAAAAATATATCAGAAACTTTGAACATCCCACGGAGCACAATTAAATCCATTATTAAAACAATTAAAGAATATGGCACAACAACAAACCTGCCAAGAGATGGCTGCCCACCAAAACTCAAGGACCAGGTGAGGAGGGCATTAATCAGAGAGGCAACAAAGAGACCAAAGATAACCCTGAAGGAGCTGCAAAGCTCCACAGCGGGGACTGGAGTATCTGTCCATAGGACCACTTTTAGCTGTACACTCCACAGAGCTGGGCTTTACGGAAGAGTGGCCTGAATACAAATTTAAAAAACATGTTTGGTGTTCGCCAAAAGGCATGTGGGAGATTCCAGAAACATATGGATAAAAGGGTTCTCTGGTCAGATAAGACTAAAATTGAGATTTTTGACCATCAAGGAAAACGCTATGTCTGGCGCAAACCCAACACCTCTCATCACCCCGAGAACACCATCCCCACAGTGAAGCATGGTAGCGGCAGCAGCAGCATCATGCTGTGGGGATGTTTTTCATCAGCATGGACTGGGAAACCTGTAGGAATTGAAGGAATGATGGATGGCGCTAAATACAGGGAAATTCTTGGGGGAAACCTATTTCAGTCTTCCAGAGATTTGAGACTGGGAAGAAGGTTCAGCTTCCAGCAGGACAATGACCCTAAGCATACTGCTAAAGCAACACTTGAGTGGTTTAAGGGGAAACATTTAAATGTCTTGGAATGGCCTAGTCAAAGCCCAGATCTCAATCCAAATGAGAATCTGTGGAATGACTTAAAGATAGCTGTACACCAGCGGAACCTATCCAAATTGAAGGAGCTGGAGCAGTTTGGCCTTCAAAAATCTCAGTGGTTAGATGTGCCAAGCTTATAGAGACATACCCCAAGAGACTTGGAGCTGTAATTGCTGCAAAATGTGTCTCTACAATGTATTGACTTTGGGGAGGGGGGAATAGTTATGCACACTCAAGTTTTCTGTTTTTTTTGTCTTATTTCTTGTTTGTTTCAAATTAAAAAATATTTTGTATCTTCAAAGTCATAGGCATGTTGCATAAATCAAATGATACAAACCCCACAAAAATCTATTTTAATTCCAAGTAGTAAGGCAACAAAATAGGAAAAATGTCAAGGGGGGTGAATACTTTCACAAGCCACTGTATATCAGAAAAGCGTCACTAATTACATTTCCAATGAAAACACTCAATGAAGTTAATCATCAACCTCTTCTACGATGTCAATACAGGGACACACTTCCAGCTCGATCTCTTATGACAGCTACGTGCTAAATAACAGCTGTTTTTTCCCATTTCTTGTTTTTGCCATGTTAACTATATATAAATTCTGGACAGAATGACAGGATGTGAAAGATTGGGGGAGCCACATTAGTGTTGCACCGCTACGGGCCTTGTCACGTTACTCCAGACGATTACTGCTTGTACACAACTGAATCAAACTGCTTGAGTAGCTGATGCTGCTGAGGGAGGAGATTTTTGGAAGGGGATGTTCATCATCATCATTATGTTCATCATCAGAAATTAAATGAGGAGTGCCTCGCTCTAAAATAATGGCATACACATTGATATCATGGGCAGATAGCACACAATCACAGGCAGGCAGGGAGCATCACAGAGGCAGATAGGGATGGGCTCCACTGAAAATAGCACAGAATGTGTGGAGAGGGTTTCCCGTTTGGGAAATGAGAATTAGGAGCTAAATGAGTAAATGTCTGCTAAAGACAATCTGTTCTCCAGAGTCAGCCAGAGAACACACTGAATCACTCTGTTCTCTCCCCTCTCCCTCCTTCCTTTCTCTCGCTTCAGTGTCTGTTGGGGGAGGAGGTGGAGCTAGGGGTAGCATAAACCAAGGCAGGGCCTCCATTACCAAGCCCCAGGATGAAGATTTATGTCAGGAGCCCAGCATCATGTACTGTAGAAATCCCACTGGGGCATCAGACCCCCGGTAACACAGGCTACAGAGACTCACCACGCCAGACTGCTACTGAGGGCAGGAGTCAGGAGTGTGAGTGTGTATTTCAGATACTGTACTTCCACAGAGCAGAATCCAACCCCAACTTGACCTCATAAATATAACACTGTACATCTCAGTTGACTAATACATGTCATCATCACATGAGGATGGAAATGTTAGATAGTAGAGGACAGTAGATCAACCTTAAGCACACAGTTGCTGTTGACCAGGAGGTTGCCAGGTTTGATGTCTCGATGTAGGATGCCAGCTGAGTGCAGGTACTTCAGTCCTGCAAAAAAAAAAACACATGCCAGGAAAGAT